>NC_073313.1:179637244-179937244 GCF_027595985.1 Sorex araneus
CATTTTTACCAAAATCACAGAAGAACCAACGACCTAACCCTACAAAAAACTAATTCTAACCCTACATTAATCCCTAATTATAAAGCTAACCGTAACCTAACTGTAAGATTAACAAAATGAAACATGAGCAATGATGTCTTCCTCTTCCTAACCGAGTAGTCCTACCTAAATGCCCTGTAAACTACATCATTTTCCTCTCATAAGCTTTGATATTTTATTTGTACATTTTTTAACTGATGTATGTCTACTGCATATGTAAGTATTGGTACTATGTCCCTCTGTGTTTTATTCCTCTCTTCTTACTTACACTAACCTTCACTCTGTAAGAGCTCACCAACATTTGATCTGGAGAAGAATTTAATCAGAAGTATTGACTATGCTGCAGAGGAGCAGTTTCAAAAATTCTTTCCAGAGTCCTGGTTTGGACCAAAGAAGTATAGAGCAGGTGGACTTCAGGTTCCAGGCCTCACTCTGCCCAGAAAATTTCTGTGTGAGTCTAATTAAATGCTGAGTCTTTACTCTAAGATTTTATCTTGGGGGGAGGGGGAAGCATTCCACTTAGAAAGTACATTAGATTAAATTTATAAAAACAGTGGAGGAACTCATTGGCTTTTTAATACAAAAGGGTTATATAATTTTATACACCTATATCCCATATAAGTAAATATTTTATCTCTCATTGGGTAAACTAAAGAACAGTAGTAAATGCTACTCTGAAACCCATTTTGCCCAATGAGGAGAGCTGTTTAGTGAGATAGCAGGGTCACAGTAGAAAGTGATCCTGAGGTCTTGAACAGCCACCTTCCTACATATATGCTTTAGAAGAGACTAAGACCCAGTAAAAGATTAAGAGATAAAGAGAGAAATTCCAGTATCTGTTTAGTACTTTCCAATAATCATTGTTGGGCTCTACCTGTGGTCCCACTAGGATTCTCAGATTCATTACCTGTGTAACTGCACAAAACCAATCAGACTATACTTGCTCTTTTTTGTTGTTTTTTAAGAAAAGACACTCCTGAGAGTCTGTTGCAATGATACCCTTTATCCTTTAACTACAGAGATGGAAGAAAATGAAGCTTATTACTGCTAAACCTTGGAGTAATGAAAATCTGATGTCAATTTCCCCTAATACTTCATTGACCAGAGGAGCAGGCACATATAAGTATTTGTCTAACTCCCTCCCTTTGCTAAACAAAATAAAGTTAGATGTCTTAAATTTTTTATTTGCCTTTCTAATTCTTTTCCCAAGAGTTAAGGCACCAGTAAATACAAAATAACTATTAGCCTTTGACAGTGAAGCTCTGAAGAATCATTGCTGGTAACGCCAAGAAAACTATGAGTAAGCTATGTGAGGTTTTGAGGCCTCCCAAGCTCTGACCTCTCATTTTCAGAAAATCAGTCAAAGCCTTCCAGTTATTTTCCTTGTGTGATGCAATAAAAATGAGCCTTCAACATGCATTCTGGCCTCTGGATCATCACCGATCTCTTTTCCCCTTGAAAATTAACCTGACCTATGTTCTAACTCCCCCTCAGACTAAACACATGCACAAAAGTAATGGTAATATGTCACCAGTAAAACTGCTCCTGGGTAGTATTTAGATCCATTTTAAACCAAAAACTTAACTCAAAGGAATGACTTAACAGAGACTGTTCCACCTAGAAGGCAGAGCTATGAAGTGGGTGATCTGGGAAGTGCTCTCTCGTTTAGAGAGGTGACCCTCTGCCCAGAAGCTGAAAAGCCTACAGTGAGGATTTTTGTTTGTTTTTTCTCCAGCAATTCTAAAGCCCTTTAGTTTAAAGATCTTATTGCCTCAGTTATTTCTTCAAGTGTTCATATTATCGACCACCTCATCTAAAACTGTAGATAAACCCAATTCTCACGTCTGCAGCAGCAGGCAAGGGGCAGAGGCTTAGAACTCCCTTAATCTGACCATCAGAGTTTTAATTTCCTTCACCAAGGGAAAGAGACAAAATAAGCCATGAGCAAGACACATGCAGCCCATAAAGAGCCATCCTTCCCGCTCCTGAGCCGAGATCCAATACCAATTTAGTCTTATCAGTCCAGAAAATCATTATTTGAAGACTTGAAGAGGTTAAAAGAGTTCCAGTTTTCACTTCTTATACTTTCTTGTGCTGTACAAAGAGAGGAAAGAATCTGACAAGCATACAGCTAATTTGCCTCACTCGAGTACACAGAGAAAATATTCAGATTGGCTCTCTAAGGGCCAAATAGAAGCCACAATTCATGGTGCCTTGCTCCGCTTGTAAAACGTTGGCCTTCAAGATGGAATAAATGTGGTGAGTTATGGTGGAAGCTATGTGAGGGAAAAGGAAAAGAGAGCCACTCTCTTTTTCAGTTATTCTACGAGCAAGTTTGAACACCTACTATGTGCCCAGAATTTTAAGTCATGGAGTCGATCACTAGGGAGAGTCAGACAACTGAAAATCAATCTATAAAAGACTGTGGATTTGACTGAGATTGAAGATGATCACAGTGAAGCCCAATAAAACAGTGAAGGGGATGAACAAATGTTGCAGACGCATAGGTGGGTGGTAATGTACATTTGAGAAATAATAGGACTTAAGAAGAGATGGTCTAACCCTGAAGAAGCCAAAGGGCATGATGACCACATTAGTCTGACATGCCAATACTGAGCTCTGGGATAAGAGAAACTGAGGTACTATCAAGATGCAAAGGCCATGCCCAGAGAAGGATGTGCCCCTCAGAAAAGAAGCTACAGAAGAATTTATGAGATAAAGACAGCAAGCCTTTCCTATGAGAAATGTCAAGATTAACTTTTATGTATGCATAGACTACAGAAAAAACATTTGAAGTAATTGTATAAAACCTTCTCCCAAAAGTTATTCGGGCCTTGCTCTTTAAAATCGTCTATGCCACTTGCTTGTCTTTATGTACCTTTCCTTGCTTTTTTCTACTCTGAAGAATTTTATGTTCATGTTCTTTCTTTTCCCTCATGTCTTCCTGATAAGTTTTACTCAATAATAACTATTTTACTTCACTATGTTGCTTCCTCCTAAAATTCTTCTCTATAGGGATCCTGACCAATCTCCATCCTGCAGGTAAACAGGCAATCCCTTGGAGAGTCTGCCTCAGCGCGGAGAAGTCCCCTCCCCGCCCCCTGCCCGCCGCGGCTCGGGGCTTCTCCTGAAGCCCCTGCCTGGCACCTGTCCGCCGCCGCCGTCGGATCCTGACCAATCTCCATCCTGCAGGTAAACAGGCAATCCCTTGGAGAGCCTGCCTCAGCGCGGAGAAGTCCCCTCCCCGCCCCCTGCCCGCCGTGGCTCGGGGCTTCTCCTGAAGCCCCTGCCTGGCACCTGTCCGCCGCCGCCGTCGGATCCTGACCAATCCCCACTCTGCTGCTTAGGGGCGTGTCCTCATCTCAGGGGGCGTGGCCTAAAAAGTGGGCGTGGCTTCTTTCCGGAGCGGCGGCCGCTAACGCGGCCTCAGTTATTCTTTGCTACCTCAGCTCAATCCGTACTGTGTATTCCTTTGAAAACTCACTTTTGCGATCTCAAACATTTACGCAAAATACCCATTAGCTTAGGCTGACACTATAAAAGCTATCAGTGAATAAGGGAAGTTTAGCACAATCGGAGCCCCTTCTTCCCACAAAAAGGAAGAGGAATAAATAACTACAAGGTGCCAACTCTGCACTTCCGTGACAATATGAAGAAACAGCGAAAATCCCCTCCACCAAGAGAGGGAGAACAAAAGATACTAGAAACCTCAAAACAGTCTCCCAACATCTACGACCTCTCAGATAAACAATTCAGAGAGGAAATATGGAGGAGAGTCGACCTACTCCAAGCAAATATGGAACAGACATCCAATAAATTAAGGGAGGAGATGAATCAAGCGCTCGAACGGTCTACCAAGAAAATACAGGAAGAAATGAGAGCAGAAATGAGAGCAGAAATTTCAAACCTTCGAACCGAAGTCTCACAAATAAAGCAATCGGTAGATGAAATAAAAATCTCACTAGATGCCCTCAACAGCAGAATGACTACAGCCGAAGACAGAATCAGCGAGCTTGAGGATGAGCTGCAGAAAGCTTACAGACAGCAACAAATCATGGCCAAAGACCTCAAAATGGCTATAGAGCGAATCAGAGCCCTGGGGGATGACTTCAAGAGGAACAACATAAGAATCATTGGAGTACCAGAACCACAGGGAAGTAACCCCAATGAAAAAAACATAGTCAAAGACATCATCGCTAAGAAATTCCCAGAGCTGGAGAAGGCAGGCGTCCAGATACAAGAAGTCCGAAGAGTGCCAGCAAAAAGAGACCCAAATAAAAAGACTCCAAGGCATATCATAGTCAGAATGGCGGATGCTGTAGATAGAGACACAATTCTACAAGTAGCAAGGTCAAAGAGGGAAATCACATACAAAGGAGCACCCCTCAGATTTACGGCCGATCTGTCAGAAGAAACCCTCCGAGCCCGAAGACAATGGTGGGACATAGTGAAAAAACTCAACGAAATGAATGCCTCACCAAGAATACTTTATCCGGCTAAACTCTCACTCAAACTCGAAGGAACCATACACTACTTCTCGGATAAACAACAGCTCAGGTCCTTCATAGACTCAAAACCAATCTTGAAAGAAGGTCTAAAGGGGCTACTGTAAGGCAAGGAGGAGCCCCATAAGAACAACAAATCCCACAGAAAGATGACACAAAACCACATCACAATGATCTCTCTCAATGTCAATGGCCTAAATGCACCTATCAAGAGACACAGAGTAGCTAAATGGATCCGGAAATTAAACCCAACATTCTGTTGCCTGCAAGAAACACACCTGAACAAACAGAGTAAACATAGACTCAAAGTCAAAGGATGGAAAACAATCCTCCAAGCAAACAACCCCCTTAAAAAAGCTGGAGTGGCCATCCTGGTATCCGACAACATAGATTTCAGGATGAAAAAGATCAAAAGGGACAGCGAAGGTCATTTTCTGTTTATCAAGGGATATGTACAACAGGAAGAAATCACACTCTTAAACGTATATGCTCCTAACGAACGACCGGCTAAATATTTAAAACAACTCCTAACAGACTTCAAAGAGGACATCACTAACAGCACAATTGTAGTCGGAGACTTCAATACGGCCTTATCACCTCTAGATAGATCCACAAGAACAAAACTCAACAAGGAAACACTGACCCTGAATGAAGAAATTGAAGAGAGAGGCCTAATAGACCTATACAGGGCCTTACACCCCAAAAAGAAAGAATACACATTCTTTTCCAGTGCACATGGAACATTTTCAAAAATAGACCATGTACTGGGCCCCAGAACATACCTCAATCGAATCGGAAAAATAGAAATTGTATCAACCATCTTTTCAGACCACGATGCGGTGAAGATAGAAGCTAACCACCCACAAATACGGAAAATCAAATCAAACACCTGGAAATTAAACAATTCCATGTTGAACAATGAGTGGGTCAAGAAGGAAATCAAGGAAGAAATCAAAAGATACTTAGAAACAAATGAGAATGAAGACACGAGCTACCAAAACCTATGGGACGCAGCTAAAGCCGTGTTAAGGGGAAAATTTATAGCTCTCCAAGCATTCCTCAGGAAGGAAGAAAGGACCCACATAGATAGCTTGACTTTACAACTCAAGACCCTAGAAAAGGACCAGAAAAAGGACCCCAAACCAGACCGAAGGAAAGAAATAATAAAAATTAGAGCAGAAATTAATGACATCGAAACCAAAAAAACAATCCGAAAGATCAATGAAACAAAGAGTTGGTTCTTTGAGAAAATAAATAAGATTGATAAACCGCTAGCAAGTCTCACAAAGAAAGAAAGAGAGAAAACTCTAATAAATCGAATCAGAAATGAAAAGGGGGACATCATAACAGAAACCAGTGAGATTCAAAAGATCATTAGAGACTACTTTGAAAGTCTTTACGCCACAAAAAAGGAGAACCTAAAAGAAATGGATGGATTCCTTGATTCCTACAATCTCCCAAGACTGAAGAAAGAAGACCTGGAATACCTGAATAGACCCATCAATGTTAAGGAAATTGAAACGGTAATCAAAAACCTCCCCAAAAACAAAAGCCCAGGCCCAGATGGTTTCACTGGCGAATTCTTCCAAACATTTAAAGAAGACCTATTGCCTGTTTTCCTCAAACTTTTCCAGGAAATTGAAAAAACAGGAACTCTCCCAAACAGTTTCTATGAAGCACATATCTCCCTAATACCAAAAGCAAACAAAGACACCACTAAGAAAGAAAATTACAGACCAATTTCCCTGATGAACACCGATGCGAAGATCCTCAACAAAATACTAGCAAATAGGATCCAACAACTCATCAAAAAGATCATACACCACGACCAAGTGGGATTCATCCCAGGGATGCAAGGATGGTTTAACATTCGGAAATCAATCAACATAATCCAGCATATCAACAAAAGGAAAGATAAAAACCATATGATCATATCAATAGATGCAGAGAAAGCATTTGACAAGATCCAACATCCTTTCATGATGAAAACCCTTGCCAAAATGGGGTTTGGAGGAACTTTCCTCAAGATAGTCGAAGCCATCTATCACAAGCCTACGGCAAGCATTATCCTCAACGGGGAAAAACTAAGGGCCTTTCCTCTGAGATCAGGCACAAGACAAGGATGCCCACTCTCACCACTCCTCTTCAATATAGTACTGGAAGTACTTGCGATAGCTATTAGACAAGAAAAAGAGATTAAGGGCATCCAGATAGGAAGGGAAGAAATCAAACTCTCACTATTTGCAGACGACATGATACTATATCTAGAGAAGCCTAAAACCTCTACTAAGAAACTCTTAGAAACAATAGACTTATACAGTAAAGTTGCAGGCTACAAAATCAATACCCAAAAATCCATGGCCTTCATATATGCAAACAATGAGGCAGAGGAAAGGGACATGAAAAAAGCAATCCCATTCACAATCGTGCCCCAGAAAATCAGGTACCTCGGAATCAGCTTAACCAAGGAAGTAAAAGACCTTTACAAAGAAAACTACATAACGCTACTCCATGAAATCAAAGAGGACATGAGGAAATGGAAACATATACCCTGCTCGTGGATAGGGAGAATCAATGTTGTCAAAATGGCAATACTCCCTAAAGCATTATACAGATTCAATGCGATCCCTATAAATATACCCATGACATTCTTCAAAGAAATGGATCAAGCAATCCTAAAATTCATATGGAATAACAAACGTCCAAGGATAGCTAAAACAATTCTTGGGAAAAAGATGATGGGAGGCATCACCATCCCCAACCTCAAACTTTACTACAAAGCAGTAACAATTAAAACAGCATGGTACTGGAACAAAGGCAGAGCCGTAGACCAATGGAACAGGGTGGAATATCCCTACACACAACCCCAAATGTATGACCATCTAATCTTTGATAAGGGAGCAAGAGAAGTGAAGTGGAGCAAGGAAAGCCTCTTTAACAAATGGTGCTGGCACAACTGGACAACCACATGCAAAAAAATGGGTTTAGACCTTGACCTGACACCATGCACAAAAGTCAGATCAAAATGGATTAAAGACCTCAACATTAGACCACAAACCATAAGGTACATTGAAGACAAGGTCGGCGAAACCCTCCACGATATTGAAGATAAGGGTATCTTCAAAGGTGACACGGAACTAAGCAATCTAGTAAAAACAGAGATCAACAAATGGGACTACATTAAACTAAAAAGCTTCTGCACCGCAAGAGATACAGTGACCAGAATCCAAAGACTATCCACAGAATGGGAAAGGATATTTACACAATACCCATCAGATAAGGGGTTGATATCAATGGTATATAAAGCACTGGTTGAGCTCTACAAGAAGAAAACATCCAACCCCATCAAAAAATGGGGCAAAGAAATGAACAGAAACTTTACCAAGGAAGAAATACGAATGGCCAAAAGGCACATGAAAAAGTGCTCTACATCACTAATCATCAGAGAGATGCAGATCAAAACAACCATGAGATACCACCTCACACCACAGAGACTAGCACACATCCAAAAGAACAAAAGCAACCACTGTTGGAGAGGATGTGGGGAGAAAGGGACCCTTCTTCACTGCTGGTGGGAATGCCGACTGGTTCAGCCCTTCTGGAAAACAATTTGGACGACTCTCAAAAAATTAGATATTGAATTCCCATTTGACCCAGCAATACCACTGCTGGGAATATATCCCAGAGAATCAAAAAAGTACAATCGAAACAACATCTGCACATGTATGTTCATCGCAGCACTGTTTACAATAGCCAGAATCTGGAAAAAACCCGAATGCCCCAGAATGGATGACTGGTTGAGGAAACTTTGGTACATCTATACAATGGAATACTATGCAGCTGTTAGAAAAAAGGAGGTCAAGAATTTTGTAGTTAAGTGGATGGGCATGAAAAGTTTCATGCTGAGTGAAATGAGTCAGAAAGAGAGAGACAGACATAGAAAGATTGCACTCATCTATGGTATATAGAATAACAGAGTGGGAGACTAACACCCAAGAACTGTAGAAATAAGTACCAGGAGGTTGACTCCATGGCTTCGAGGCTGGCCTCACGTTCCGGGGAAAGGTCAACTCAGAGAAGCGATCACCAACTACATTGCAGTCGAAGGCCATGTGGGGGAAGGGAGTTGCGGGCTGAATGAGGGCTAGAGACTGAGCACAGCGGCCACTCAACACCTTTGTTGCAAACCACAACAGCTAATTAGAGAGAGAAAGCAGAAGGGAATGCCTTGCCACAGTGGCAGGGTGGGGTGGGGGGGAGATGGGATTGGGGAGGGTGGGAGGGACACTGGGTTTACGGGTGGTGGAGAATGGGCACTGGTGAAGGGATGGGTTCCCAAACTTTGTATGAGGGAAGTCTGAGCACAGAAGTGTATAAATCTGTAACTGTACCCTCACGGTGATTCTCTAATTAAAAATAAATAAATTAAAAAAAAAATAAAAAAAAATAAAATTCTTCTCTATAAGAGAAACAAGATAGACTCAGAAAGCCTGCCAGGCTTTCTGACTTTACTTTCCCGCAAAGTGCAAAGTGCAATTCATTCAGGCCTGAGTCTATGGCTCCCGAAGAATAGGGTGGCATGCTTCATTCCCCACACCATGCAGAAAGGTGGGCTTCAGGTACAGCTGAACAGCTGCCTTGACGGCCGAGTAGGACATGAGCATAGGTGGTTGGAGCAGACTTTGCCTGTCTTGCTCCAAACCAGGTATTTCCCCCAGCGACCCAAGGAGGGTTGAGTAGAGAAGTGGGAGCACTCTTCTTGAGTTGACTGCCCTCGCTCTCTACTGCATCAAGCCACAGGCAACACAAATATAGAAAACTATATGGGTAACAGCACTGGATTTTAATATATTATGAAGATATTACATTAAGCACAAACTGTAGCACTATAGCACTGTTGTCCCATTGTTCATCAATTTGCTTGAGCGGGCACCAGTAACATCTCCATTGTGAGACTTGTTGTTACTATTTTTGGCATATCGAATACGCCAAAGGTAGCTTGCCAGGCTCTGCTGTCCAGGCGGGATACTCTCGGCAGCTTGCTGTGCTCTCTGAGAGGGATGGAGGAATCAAACCTGGTCGGCCGCGTGCAAAACAAATGCCCTACCCACTGTGCTATCACTCCAGCCCAAGATTGTCATCAAAGAAATCAAGTGTGATAGGTGACTGATGCATGGGAAAGACCCTTTGTCATAAATATCAAAATAAATGAACACAGTGGTCATAATTCTGAAAAATAAGTATAGAACCTGGAATGGTTATGACATGTGAGCATCACACACACACAAAAAAGGGAACTCAGCTAATAAAGGCATAGAATGGGAAACTTCACAGAGATCTCATTAAATGGTATCACAGACTGTCAGTGAATCTTCCTTAGAAGAAAGAAGCTCTGCATTCTACTGGGGCAAATGACTAGAAGGAAAGCATTCTCTCAACAGTAAAGCGGTGGGGCTAACTTGTAAATGAACCACCAGGTGCTACGTGGTGTGCAACTCCTCTCTGTATCCTTAAACAAAGGGATGAGTCTCTTCTGCATTTCCCTCATTTTCTTTTCTGCATGGGAATATAAGAGCAAAATTCTAAGCAGCCATTATGAATGATAAGGATAAAAGCAACACCATGGTACAGAAGAGCTTAAAACTAGAAGATGCCCATATTCCTGAGAATCATGAACTCAGCTTTATTGGCCTGTGCCTCCCACTTCCTAACCTAAGAGAAAACTAGCAATAAAAGAAAAGTAGACTTTAGCCTATTCGAGTCACTGCCATTTCTGTGCATTCTCCCCAACAAATGAAAGAATAAGGACCTTAAAGGAGTCTTCTTAACAATATCACTGTATCATTGTATTACTGTATCACTGTATCACTGTATCACGTTGCTCATCAATTTGCTCCAGTGGGCACCAGTAATGTCTCCATTGTGAGACTTGTCCTTACTGTTTCTGGCATATCAAATACGCCTTGGGTAGCTTGCCAGGCTCTGCTGTGCAGGCGGGATACTCTCAGTAGCTTGCCGGGCTCTCCGAGAGGGGTGGAGGAATTGAACCTGGGTCAGCCACATGAAAGGCAAATGCCCTACCCACTGTGCTATTGCTCCAGCCCTTCTTAGCAATATAGAAAGGAAAATTATAAGCAGGCATTGAAATACTGAGTACTAAAGCTAGGGCATGGAATAAATCAGGAGTCCAGACATATACAATGGAATCAAATGCAGTTGCAAGGAATGATGAAATCAAGCAATTTGCTGAAACTTGGATGAAACCATTAAGGATATCATGTTAAGTGAAGTATATCAGAGGAAGAAGGAGGACAAATATTGAATGATCTCACTTATCTCTGGTAAAAAGAATACCAGGATAAGGAAATGAAAATTATTAAAGGATGGATACCTATATTTTCTTAGACCCTGAATTATAGAAATGAGAAGGACAGGGAATGAAAGAAATTGAGGTGGGGAGTAAGGAGAGGCAGACAACTTCTGTGTTCAACTTCTATTCACAATAGCCAAAATATAGAAACAGCCCAAGTGTCTGAGAACAAATAATTAGATTTTTTTTTTTTTTTGCTTTTTGGGTCACACCTGGCGATGCACAGGGGTTACTCCTGGCTCTGCACTCAGGAATTACCCCTGGCAGTGCTCAGGGGACCATATGGGATGCTGGGATTCGAACCCGGGTTGGCCGCGTGCAAGGCAAACGCCCTACCCGCTGTGCTATCACTCCAGCCCCCCAAATAATTAGATTTTAAAAAAAAAAACCTACCATACATCTACACAATGGAATACTATTCAACTGTTAGGAAACATGAAGTCATGAAATTTGCTTGTGAATGGATGGACATGGAGAGTATCATGCTAAGTAAAATGAGTCAGAAGGGGAGGGACAGATATAGAATGACTTCATTCATTTGTGGAATATAATATATGTAGTAGTCTCACATATGTATATATGTGTGTATATATACAGACAGACTAATATCCAAGGCCAGGGGAAACAGGGCCGGAGGACTGGCCAATGGTTGGAAGCTTGCCACAAGAGTGTCTGAGGGTGGAAGAACAGTTAAGATAGAGAAGGGACCCGCATGACAATTAACAGTTGGAAATGATAGGTTTAAGAACAGGAACTGAGTATTTAAAGTAGGTAGGTAAAGGGATATACCTGATAACACTTCAGTATCTGCATTGCAAACCACAACACCTAAAAGGAAAAAGGGTGACGGGAAGTATCTACCATAGAGACAGGCTGGGGGCATTGGGATGGGAGGAAAACTGGGGACATTGGTGTTGGAAAATGTGCACTGGTGAAGGGAAAAGTGTTGAAACATTGTATGACTTAAACCCAATCATGAACAACTTTGTAACCATATTTCTCACTATAATTTAATTTTTTAAAATACAATTTTAAAAAAAGAAGAGGCAGACAGAAGATAAGAGGGACAAGCATCAGAAACAGGCATCAGGGACCGCAAACACATTCATAGGTCAAGATGAGGAATATGTATACATCTAAACCATAGAGCCAACAACACTGTAAACATGAGACCCAAACTATAATAATCAAAATTTAAAATGTCCCTATGAAGGAGGCAGGTTGTGGGGTGGGAAGAAACCTAGTACGCTAGAGGAGGAAAGTTGACACTGGTGGTGATATTATTGTTAAGATTGTATGCCTGGAACTCAAAATAAATCAAAAGGGGTCAAGATAGAATCATCAAAGAGAACTACAAGGAATCTCCTTTGTAAGTGGGACTCCAGAGAACAAAGGAGGATGATAATATCTACTAGACTCGGAAAATATTATCTCACATTAGAAACAAGGCACACTAGAAAAGAGATACCAGAAATAAATATTGGAAATAAAACATAGATACAAGGGTATTGAGCTTATTAGGATTATCAATGCAAGCAAAATGGGAAACTTTAGTTGAATAAGAAAACCATCAAAATCTGTAAAGAAATAGACAAACATGGATTTCTGTAAAACAGAATCCAAACAAAGATCAATGAAAATTTAAAAAAGCAGAAAACTAAGGTACAGGGTCATGATGAATGCAAAATTGAACTCAGAAGAAAGTGAAAGATGGGGTATAAGGAGGTAGTTGATAAGGTCTGAGCTTTCAGGCAAGAGTCTACATTCTCTATGTTCCCTCTCCTAATTGGATCACTTTGGGTCGGTCACTTAACATTACTGAGCCTCTATTCTTTTATCTGTAACATGTAAATTAACATACCTATATTACATAGGACCAACTCTGGACATCAGCATATCAATTCCTGGTTCATAACAATTGCCAAAAAAGTAATATCCATTGCTATCAAGTGAAGAAGTTACCTAAGACCCAAGTTTGATACCCGAAAGCCAGGGTTAAGCAGGATAGAACAGTGAAAAAGTAAAGAGGAATAATATAGCCAGACACAAGGGGATATTCCCACTCCTCTATCCCAGCAGTGAAATACTAAAACAAAACTTTGAATTTTTTTCAACCTTGTTTCCATATAAACCTACAACTGTTTAGTCATGTCTCAAGGAATCACCTTCTGAGACCTTCTCAGTGGGATGTCTGTTCTTGCCCTCGTCTTCTACAGAAAATCTTTCTACAATTTATATATTTAGCACAGTGGGTAGGGCGTTTGCCTTGCACTCAGCCGACCCGGGTTTGATTTCTCTGTCCCTCTTGGAGAGCCCGGCAAGCTACAGAGTGTATCCCGCCCACACAGCAGAGCCTGGCAAGCTACCCATGGCATACTCGATATGCCAAAAACAGTAAGGACAAGTCTCACAATGGAGACGTTACTGGTGTCTGCTCGAGCAAATAGATGAACAACGGATGACAGTGTTACAGTATTAACACTGTAACATATATATATATATAATATATTCTGGATTTCAAAGATATTTCTTATACTAAAAAGGAAGGAAAAGACAAAGGAAAAAATAAAGAGTAGTATATAGATAGATAAATACAGGCAGTGATAGTAGCATTTGCTACTCAAGTTCAAAGCTATTCTCTTCTCAGTGGTATGCATGCCCCAGAGAACATCAGAGAAAGTCCAGCTGCAATTATTGAAAAGATTTCTTATCAGCCATAAACTGATGGGAAGAGAACTCTTTTCAGAAGTGTGGCCAGAGTTGGAAACCACAGAGATGATGATGAATTCCAAGGAGGCAACAATAGAGAACTCTCATCACTCCTGAGGCTGAAAAGGCAAGAAGAGAGAACACCTAGAGAAATACAGATGGCTGACCTCAGTCTAGATGGTTGTCAGAGGAGTTCTAGCCTTGAGTGAAACAACACAGCTGCTGATGACCATTGACCAGCAGCGAAGGGGGCAGGGAAACACATCCACATCCCCTGGTCCCATCTCACCCTCTTGTCTCTTGCAGGTACTGCTTGCAAGTCAGCCCAACAGTAATCAGACAACAAGGGAACCCAATCAAGGCTATTCATAGAGGTCAGGCACCTGGTACAGAGAACAAGCTGAGAACAGTGGGAAGTGGATCTGAATGTTCAAATAAAGAATATTCTGTACAGCAGATTTTCATTCCTTCAACTAAGAATTCACTCTCCATACTCCAGGCAAATGAGCTATATTGACATTCTCCATGAAGAATGCACCGTTTCGGTTGGCTTGGCAGGTCAATAAAAACACAAGCATGCACAATTCTATTTCTGATTCTATGAGTACTCACTGTTTTAGAAATCTATTGCTACACAACAAATTACCACTGCTAACACCCTCCAAACATGGCAGTTAAAACTAGCAATCATTGGTTATCTCAAAGTTTCTACAGATAAGGAGTTTGGGAGCAGCTTAGAGTAGTCATTCTGCTCAGAGTGTCCCAGGAGTTTGCTGTCAGTGCGAGAGTTAAGACTGTAATCATCTGGGAGCACTTTGAGACTTGGGAATCCACTTCCGAAATGGAACAATGACAGGGTTATTGGCCTCTCTCCACAGGAATGTTTGAGTGTCCTCAGGACATATCAGCAAGCACCCCCTGCAGAAAGCAGTACAAAAGGAGAGAGAAAAAGAGTAGACACATTCCCTGTAGAGCTGGGATATCTTTTTTTTTTCTTCACTTTTTGTGTCACACCCAGAAGTGCTCAGGGGTTACTCCTGGAATTATTCCTGGTGGTGCTCAGAGGATCATATGGGGTGCTGGGGAATAATTGGCTCTGTCTTAAATATTATAACTCCTGCATTTTATCTATTGCTGATAAGTGAGTCATCACACCTAACCTCAATGAGCAGTGAAGTGGGGCCAGAGAGATAGTACATCAGATAGTTTGCTTGCCTTACACACGGCCTACCCGCATTCAATCCCTGGCATCCCATATGGTCCCCTAAGCCCCACCAGAAGTGATTCCTGAGAGCAGAGCCAGGAGTAACCCCTTAGCATTGCTGGGTGTGGCCAAAAAAAAACAAAGAAAAAAAGGGCAGTGAGGAAGATGAAGATTGAAGATTAAACTATGTTTATACTCTACTTCTTATTAATTTTACCAGTCAAAAATCTGATTATACAACACATCTCTATATTGAGAGACAAGAGGCATGAACTCACTGTAGCAGTAGCCCTGAGATTCAACTAGTAACCCTTCATCAAGAGAGAGGGAATATAAGGACTGCTTGAAAAATTCAGTTGCATGACTGTGTTCTCTGCTTAATTAGAACATATAATTGTATTGGGGCTGGATAGTACAGGGGTTAAAGTGCCTTGTATTCAGCCAACTCTAGTTCCATCCCTAGCACCATATTTAGTTCTCTATTGCAAGAAATGACTACTGAACACAGGGCTAGGAATACCCGCTGAGCACCACTGGGTCAGACCAAAAACCACACCTCAAACCCCAAAAAATTTCATATATAGCAATACAATAAAAGATCTGCTTATTTCTGTTACTCCCATTTTAAAAAATATACAGTAATTCTATATTGTGCTTTCAATAACTAGATAGTAAAACAAAACATTTCAAAAATGATTCTCAAAAAAAATACAACTTTTGACTTGGCGCCAGTGGAACACAATGAACTCCAGTGGTCTGGATTGATTAGACTTTTGAAAGAAAAGGGAAGGTTAAAGACCCTTATACTAGAAGGTAAAAAATGTTTTGAAAACAAAATAGCAGTTTTTTTGTGGAAAAAAAGGAATTTTATTTATTGATAGAAAACAAGTTTTTTTAAAAAGTTTAAAACATTTCAAACAGAAATGCGTTTGATATTTGTTTTTAAATTTCACATTATTTTGCAGTTACAACTGAAATGTTGATAACATTCTCAAGCACTAAGAAATTTATTCTCACACATTTACTTACAGCTTCTGGTAGTTTATGAGTTTCTGGTAAATACAATGTCTGCCTTTTCAACTCTTTCTCATTCATTTGTCAATGTAAGCAAGAAGATAATCATAGCCTTCTTTCCTTGTGACAGATGTCTAAGACAGAAGTCACACAAATATAATGATGCAACCTATATATTTATCAGTGTCTATGTTCCCTCCATATGTTCCTTATTGCCTGGTGTCATACATAAACAATTCTGATCACACTTACATGCGGTTCCAATTTTGTTGCAGTTCAACCTTGAGAGGTCATTTCCTTCATACCCCATCTAAGCAAAAGGCATCATTATTAAAAAAAAATCCAAAAAGAAAAAACTCCAATTCTTTTTTTAAGAAAACAATCTACACAATAAGACACTTTGATATCTTGGAAACTGTTTCCAGGAATACTGGCATTTGCCCTTTCAGCTTCAGTAAACGCTTCTGAAATGTGAATAGTCAAACTCTAATTTGTCTTTGTGGTCCATTTAGATTTCTGCATGTCACATCTCATTAAAATGGTGTCCACTTATAGTTTGATAAATATAGTTCTTGTGCCAAAATCATCCAAAAGCCAGTGGACAATTCTCTGACACAAGATTCTGAAGCCAAAAGTGCCAACTTCATCTTTCATCACAGTGCCTCCCTGATCACAGGATCTGGTCTGTTTCTCTGTTCCAGTCTGTCCTTCACTGTCATGCAGACTTTCCCTTCTCCTTAGCAGATGTTTAAACATAGATGGTTTGAAACAGGCCAGATCCAAGAAATATCCCCGTATTGACTTCCCATGCAGACCTTTTCTCCCTCCTTCCCTCTCCCTCCTGCTCCTTTCAGCAGCCAGGCATGCAGTTCTTTGAGGGAAAATCTTTGATCTACTAAGGAATCACTGCAGAGCTTGACAAGCTCCCTGTGGCATATTCGATAGGCCAAAAACAGTAACAAATCTCACAATGGAGACGTTACTGGTACCCGCTTGAGCAAATCGATAAAACTGGGAGGACCATGCTACAGTGCTACTATGGAATCAGTTTCTGAAGGTTTGCATGCCACCCTCGCCTTACCGCCCCCAGGCAACAACTAACTGAGAGCTGCTGAAAAGATTTTCCTGTAAAGAATAGACTCTGTCCTTAAAATCTAAAAAAGAATAATCACTTGTGTCATTTGTATCACTTGTCATCCCATTGATCTTCAATTTGTTCAAGCAGGCTCCAGTAACATCTCCATTCGTCCCTGTTGAGCGCTAGTGTAGGGCAATGGAGTCTGTTCACTCCAGGAACACGAAGAGCCTCAAACTGTTCTTTCAGGGCCTTGACAAAGAAGGCTGACCATCTCGTAGGTGGGCGGCCAGGCGTTCTTTTGACATCCCGAGGAATCCAGTCAGTAACAGCTCTAGTCCAGCAGTCATCTCCAAATTTCATTACATATCTGGCCCATCTGATTTTCGATGCCTTGGCAAACAAGGCAGCGTCCCTGATCCTCAATTCTCGACAGAGGTCAGAACTCCGGTTTCCTTCTCTCACTTGAGTGAAACATGATACTCCAAGCATAGCTCTTTCGATTCCTCTTTGGGAGACCCGAGTAGCATTCTCATCCTGTTTTCCATAGGGCCCAGGTCTCTGAGGCGTATGTTAAAAAAGAATAATAAAAGAAATAATATTTATTGAATTATTAGGGACCTTTGGAAGAACTCCTATAGTCCTATAGTACTTTGCCAGTAATCTCTAGGTGGTTAAAATGAGAGAAAAACAATCATTTAATTGTGTATCAGTCATAATGTCTCTGCTACAATTTCAAGAAAGCCTCAATGTCAGTGGCCTTCACACACAAACTAAGGTTGATTTCTCCTTCACACTATACATGACTATCACAAGACTGTCACGGCTCAACTATTGAGGTCTCTAAGGGACTCAGGCTTAGAGCAGTGCCACACTGTCCTATGTGTCTACATTTACCACTGCAGGGGAGAGAATTAGTAAAGCACAGTGACCGGAGGTTGTGGCCCCTAAATGACACATATCGCTTCCCCTTATATGTCACTTGATTAACAGACAGGAACATAGAGATGAACTTTACTACATACTTGGAAGAAGAAGAACCAAATTGATTTCAGAAATCCCTTGTAATTGATTACAATCATCGAAATGTCAAGCAGCAGAACCCAGAGAAATTAGGTGTTGACTAACCTTTAGAAAATAAGTTCATTTAGCTGGAGCACTAGTACGGCAGTTATGGTGCTTGCTTTGCACACAGCTGACCCATGCTCAATTCCCAGCACCCCATGTGGTTCCCCAAATCCACCAGGATCCCTAACACAGAGCCATGAGTAAGCCCTGAGCATTACCAGTTATCTCGCATCACAAAACAAAAAGCATATTTAATGACTTTGAGTTAGCAGAATATTTATGAAATTTTTTCATTCAACAAACATCAAACAAGTATTTTTTGCTAAGCAAGAGATTAAGCTAAGTCCTGAAGCACTGATCACATGCTCTGGAAGTAGAGGTGTATATTCGATTTTGGATTCAGCAGATTCAAATTTGCAGCACAAATTTAAGCACTACCTTTCTTACTCAGTTTCATTATCTGAAAAATATTAACACTGTAGAATTGATGAAAGGTTTAGAACAGTTAATATATACAAGTAACCAGTGAATCTAATATGTTATTTTCAATTCTATTCCAAAACTAAATGAGACATTCTACCTTCCCAGAAGAAACCCACTTCAGGTTATAGGAAATAGCTTTGGAGCTGATTTCATCTTGGTTTGAAGGTATTTCTTGAGAATCTAGTGAACTTATTATTGAAATAGTTCTTGAAAAAAATGGAATCAATGGAAATGCATAAGAACATTTAGCTAAATCAGGGGTATGCTTTTTAAACCTTATTTAAGCACCATGGTTTACAAGTCATGTAACTGTTCATAATACAGTTGTTGTGGAAATTCAGTGTCCACACCAGTCCTACCACCAGTGGGATCTTCCCTCTACCATTGTCCCCAGTTTCCCATCCACCACCCCCAAGCCTGCCCACTTGGCAGGCATAAAATAATTTATTTTAGATTTCCTATTACAACAAAATGAAAAGTAGAGTTATCAAAAAATCTTTCTGTCTAGCACAGCAGGTAGGGTGTTTGCCTTGCACTCTGCCAACCTGGGTTCGATTCCTTGCCAACCTGGGTTCGATTCCTAGCATCTCATAGGTCCCCTCAGCATCGCCAGGAATAACTACTGAATGTAGTGCCAGGAGTAACCCCTGTGCATCACCGGGTGTGACCCAAAAAGCAAAAAAATAATTCTTTCTATAAAGAAAATCTGTGAAAATTGTTATATGTCACAGTGGTTTTTCTTTGTTTTTTTTTAAATAGTGAATTACATATCTCACAATGGTGTTCTTAAATCATCATCTGAAGAATTACTGAGCTGTTTGTTGCTAGTTAACATAGGATCATTTTTAGTAGTTTTACCTGATGTTCACACAGAAAGTTTTCATGACTTAGGCATCCAAGAATTTCTCAAATATCGAGGTGTTGTTATTGGCCAGAAGAACCCTCAGTCACCCTTCTCCTTTCGTGCTCTCAGATGTGTTACAGAATGGACAATGAACCAGAACTTGGAAAGAGAATTAAAGGGCAGATCTCTGAAATCCTCCCTGCTCTGCTCCAATGCAATACTTAATTCTCCCCACAAAGTAATATGGTGATGAACATGAAATGTATCAAAACAGTGTGGCCTTCACATGATAAGATATTTGTGATGCTAGAGGAAAAGATCATTTTTGTTCTTTTCTATAATTCATTTGGTCTCAAAAATGTGAAACCTCTGATTGCGTTAAAATGAACATTGGCCCCTTTAAATTTTATATATTTCTTACCTCCTAATGTAGAAATACTAGCCAATGATTACAACTATAGACAATAAGAATCAGATCAACAGACTCTAAGCAATACTCTAAGTAAAAATAAAATACTCTAAGTAAAAAAAATCAGGCATACTTTTCCATATTTAAAAGTGAATACATAATTATAATATAAACATAAAGTCAGGGAACCCTGCTTTTATTTACTCTCCACTTCTAAGGCAGCAGGAAATTTGAGACATTTTTCAAAGGAATGATTGAATTTGCAAATACTTACTTCACCTGTTAGAAATCTTTCTCCTTTGATGATATAGCAAAACTGATGAATTTGGAGCAATTTATGTTCCCATCCTTGTTCAACCGTGTTAAGAAGATACATGGAAGAGCTGCAGTTTCTTCTCTACATCTGGATTTCTTACTAGGCATCCACTTGTAGGTTTGTCGACATTCACATGGAAGGATAGAGACAACAGTTAATTATTTCCATTAGAAGAAGAAACAGTAGGGTGGGTGGGTGGGTGAGAAAGGGAGGAAGCAATCTGCCATTGATGTTTTTAAAAGGATGCAATTTAAGATTTTCAATCAAGAGGCCTGCTGACATGCTGATAAAACAAAGAGCTGTATAACTGATAATTATTCTTGTAATCAAAGGAGGAAACATTTAAACTATCTTTTATTGTATGTAGTTGTAGCTGGTGGATTCAGCACCCATCAGAGGCCAGACCACTGTTTTCAGACATCTGGTTCTATTTCAGTGAGGTGGTAGAAATAGCCAACGAATGCCCTTATTTGGGGATATCCTAAGCATGTTAAAGCTTAAGTGGCAAGGTCTTCAAGATAGGGGGAGATAGCTTGGAGAATGGGGAAAAACAAAAGAAGAGGAGGAGGAGGAGGAGGAGGAGGAGGAGGAAGAGGAGGAGGGAAGGAAGGAGAAGAAGATAGAAGAAGAAGAAGAAGAAGAAGAAGAAGAAGAAGAAGAAGAAGAAGAAGAAGAAGAAGAAGAGAAGAAGAAGAGGAAGAAGAAGAAGAGGAGAGAGAGGAGGAGGAGGAGAGGCGGAGGAGGAGGAGGAGGAGGAGGGCAGGAGGAGGAGGAGGATGAGAGGAGGAGGAGAAGGAGAACAAGAACAAGAAGAAGAGGAAGAAGGAGAACAAGAACAAGAAGGAGGAGGAGGAGGATGAAGAAGAAGAAAGGAAGAAGAAGAAGAAGTAGGAAGAGGAGAGGAGAGACAAAGGAGAGGAAGAAGAAGAAGAAGAACACAACAACAACAACAACAACAAAAACAACAAGAGCAAAATCTTCCTAAATAAATAAAACAATGGAGGAGGAAGATGTAAAGAAGTCTGTGCTATTGTCAGACATTCTTCCCAGCAGACTCCCAAGTCCAGCTTCCTACTGGGCATGTCTATTTTGATTTCCTCTGGCCACTCAAGGGCACCACCAACTCAAAGAGAACTTTAGGCTCTCAGGTACGCATCAGCTTCCCTGTCTGTGCATACAATTCTAAATGGTATGGTAACATTATAGACCTGAAACATGAAGGTTGCTACTCCTGTAAATCAATGTGACCTCATTTTTTAATTAGCTAAATCAAAAGAAATGGCTTCTTCAGCCATGTGACCAACAGTAATCGAAATCAGGAATGCACCTGCCCTCTCTCTATCACTCAGCAGTTCACATACTCCTTGTTCTAGACCATCACAGTTTCATTCCTGGTCCTGCATTAAGAAAAGGTCTAAGTTTGCTCCCTTCCCAGCATCTTCCTCTTTGTCCATTTCCATTCTTTTGTCAGAATGCTTTTTATGCAAGCAAATCAGGCATGCTTTAGGTCATGCTCTTTCTTGAAACCCTCTATGGAACCTATGGTTTTTGGAATTTTCTAATAAGTTGGGCATGTAGTAGAGCACTTACCTTGAATGTGCAAACCCCTGTGTTGGAATCAACAGTAATAAATATATAATATATATACATATACACATATGTATGTAATATATATTTCCATATTATATAGCTAAATTTTAATATCCTGATCAATACCTTTGATTATTAATAAACATGTTTTCTATAATTTAATATTTATGTCTACAAAGACATATTCTTTCTCTTATCTATGTTTGCATATTGAGATTCCTTTGTCCAAGGATGCATTTTAATTTTTCTTTGCTAGTGTCAGTATCCTTAATAGAATCTTAGACAGCTCTCATTTGTGCTATTGGTTATTTGTCCCTCAATAAGACTAGGCTGCTCCTAAGGCCAATTTTTTAAAACATTGTATTTTTATTGTTACTAGTATTATTTTTGAGGAGTTGGGGCTCGAACCTGGGGCTTATCCTTGATTAACCAGCAATGCAAGACTCAGCTGTATTGCTGAGCTGCATCCCTAGCCCTAGAAGTCAATTCTTTATAATTTTTAATTTTTTTTTTTTGCTTTTTCAGTCACACCGGCAATGCACATGGGTTACTCCTGGCTCTGCACTCAGGAATTACCCCAGCGGTGCTCAGGGGACCATATGGGATGCTGAGAATAGAACCTGGGTTGGCGAGTGCAAGCAAAAGCCCTACCCGCTATGCTATGGCTCCAGCCCCTATAACTTTTAAATTTGAGGAAAGAGAAAGCAAGCCAAAAACCCTGGCCTAGAGTTGAATTTCTCTCTTTGGGATCTGATCTGCCTGCGTGTGTGGGGAAGGATCCATATTGTTAACTTTCCTTATTTCAGAACACTTCTATGATGCAGTGAATGAGGGTAATAACACTCACCCGCTGAGCAGTTGTGAGGTTGACTGGAGCACCGTGCTCAGCACACAGCATTCTGTAAATGCTAGACACACGACTGTTCTGTTAGCAAGGGTATTTGATGGCTCTTGCTCAGTTCAATTCAGTATTACAGAGTGAAATATGGCAGGTGCCAGGGGAGCAGTGGCTGAACACAACCATGTGTGTATGGCTATCACTCACACTTTGCTGTCTCAGAGGCTAAATGATTCCAGTTCTTGGCTGTCTCAGTGGATGCCACGAAAACAGTCCTGATGCAGGGATCCCCTGCTCCCTGCTGCCCCCTTCAGTGCTGCCCTGTCTTATTAGACATTCACACCTCTGTTGGCTCCTACACAAGCAACCAATAGGGAGCCACAGAGAGTTCAACAATGTTAAGGAGTCACGGCGGAGAGAGAAATGTACTTGCAGAAAAGGTAGTCATGGAGGATACAGAAAGGTAGAGATGGAGCATGACAAGCCACGATTACTAACTGCAAGATTTGAGGGGGAGGGGAGTGCAGCAAACACAAGTGCTTGACCCTCCCCAAAAGGTGCTCAGTGGGATATTCCTAGCTTTGTGCTCAAGGATCACTCCTGGCAGTGCTGAGTTCTTAGGAGCACTTCCAGGAGTGACCCCTGTATCCAAAGCTGCTCAGAACCCCCAAATCTTTCCTTCTCTCAAGCCAGTATAGTTGTTAATGTTGTCTCTAGAACTGCACCCATCATGCAAATTCTTGTATATTAACTAATCTATGCATTTAACAGCACTGTGCTGACATATAGCACTGTAGCACTGTCATCCCGTTTTTCATCAATTTGCTTGAGTGGGCACCAGTAACATCTCCATTGTGAGACATGTTGTTACTGTTTTTGGCATATTGAATATGCATGGGTAGCTTGCCAGGCTCTTGCCATTCAGGCGGGATACTCTTGGTAGCTTGCTGGGCTCTCCAAGAGGATGGAGGAATCGAACCTGGGTTGGTTGAGTGCAAGGCAAACGCCCTACCCACTGTGCTATCACTCCACCCAAATATAAATAAATAAAAGAGGGACAAAAGCTAGACATTAATGACTGTTGGTGAGAAATAATACAACATAAGGCTTCCCCGAGGCAGCAAAGATGAATCTGATCAAACCCCTGAATCCAGTTGCGAATTTGCAGGAAACCTTCCTGCAAATTCGCAACTGGATTCAGGGGTTTGATCAGATTCATCTTTGCTGCCTCGGGGAAGCCTTATGTTGTATTATTTCTCACCAACAGTCATTAATGTCTAGCTTTTGTCCCTCTATTTATATTAATTTACTTATTTAGAGGTGCCAGAGCTGATAGCACAGCTGGGTAGGGCGTTTGCCTTGCACTCGGCCGACCCGGGTTCGATCCCCAGCATCCCATATGGTCCCCCAAGCACCGCCAGGAGTAATTCCTGAGTGAAAAGTCAGGAGTAACCCCTGAGCATCGCTGGGTGTGACCCAAAAAGCAAAAAAATTAAATTAAATTAAATTAAGAAAGATTATAGAAACTATCGGCTTTTTTTTTATTGTATTTGCCATAGAGGCAGGGAGTGGGAAGGAGTGAGGGTGGCACGTGAGACAATGGGAACAAATGATGGTAGAAAAAGTGCACTGGTGGAGGGATGGGTGCTCAAGCATTGTATGACTGAAATGCAATCATGCAAGTTTGTAACTGTATCTCACTGTAATCCAATAAAACTTATTAAAATAATAATAATAACCCTCTTATATGGGATATAAAATAAATTAGTAATAGAATCAACAGATGACCAAAAGCAATAGGGCCAGGGTGTTGGCCCACAGAACAAAGCTTATCTGGGTGGGTCCTTGGGCATCAGTGTAGTGAAATGGACATTCTGGTGGAGGGTGTAGTATTGAAATGATATATGCATGAAACGCTATCACTAGCAGTATTGTAAACCATAATACTTCAATATTTTTTATCTGAATTTTAAAAAAGAGACTAATCTATGGAAAATGTAATATTAAACCTGGAGATATACCAGGTGATAAAAAGTCATTAAAAACTGCAAAGTCCTGATCACTATAAAGATATTCTGTATTTGGGGCTAGAGTACAGTGGGTAGGGTGTTTGCCTTTTATGTAGCTGACCCAGGCCAACCCCGGCACCCCATATGCCCCAGCACCGCCAGCAGTAATTTCTGAGTACAGAGCCAGGAGTAACCCCTGAGCATCTCCGGGTGTGACCCCAAAAGCAAATATATACACTTACAATGTTTTTCATGATTCAGCTTCAGTCATAGAATGTTCCAATGTTCCACCCCTGTTCCTTCACCAATATATATGTTCCAACACCAATATCCAATGTCCCAAATTTCCCTGCCCCCTCCCTTAAGTCCTAGTCTATAGAAGGATCTCTCTCTCTCTCTCTCTCTCTCTCTCTCTCTCTCTCTCTCCCCGCCCCCTTTTGAACATTTTAGCAACTTTTCTTATAAACAAAAGCAAACCAGTTCAGGATCAGTCTGTGGAGTGCTCATTAAATATTGTTTCTCGGCTACAGACCCAGGTCTCAGATAAACAGGTAAAGTTTTATCAAAATTCTGTTTCAGGAGACAGAGAGATAGCTTAATAAACGATTCAAGAGGAAAGCCCAGGTTTCATCAGTGATATCCCACAATCCCCAAGCACTCAGGGAATTAACTAAATCACACAGGGAGCAGAACCAGGAGTTCTCCCCATACACACCCCTACCCCTATCCAGCATCATCAGTTGTGGCTCAAAAAATAAAGTAGGCTCTCCACTGAGATGTGACCCCAGTGCTGCACGTGTGCGGCCTCTCCATAGCTGCATGAAAATGATCCCAGAGGCCAGCTAAACTACTTTTGGTACCAGCAGCTTCTCGCAAAAATATCTCTAGACTGTGAACTAAGCCGCGGTCCCATGTCTACCCAGGAAGGGAAAGGTTTTTCTCTCTTGCCTTTTCTTTGCCAGGGGTGGAAGGGCATGGCGACCACCAGATTATGAGGACCACTAATGAGAGATATAAGCTTGCAATGATCCAATTTCTGCCACAAATTTCCCTAGACTTAGTAAAATACAGAAATCCAAAACCGCGCAGCCACTATCACAGCTGCGCGACCTCATATCTCTTCAGGTCTGATTCTAGGGGGGAAACTCCAAACAATAATAGTGAGTTTTTTGTTGAAATATTAAATGTAACCAAAGTAAAGAGAAAGTAAAGTGAAATTTATCAGTTACACAGGCGGGGTGGGGGAGGGGTTGGGGGGCCCGGGGGGTGGGATGTATACTGGGGTTTTTTTGGTGATGGAATATGTGCACTGGTGAAGGGATGGTTGTTTGAGCATTGTAAAATTGAGACTTATGCCTAAAAGCTTTGTAATTTTCCACATGGTGACTCAATAAAAATTTAATAAATAAGCAAAATAAAATAAAATTCTGCTTCATTTGGCCAAAGGATGTTCTTGAAAGTGGTGTTCAGAAGCTCAGAGAGCCAATGGACCATTAATCTAGGTGTGGTTCTGAGAGAACTCAGGCACTCCCAAGAGCTGGAGTACTCTGCTCAACATGAGGCCACTAAAGTGAAATATTATTGCCTACTAAGTCTCCTCTATTGCAAGGAAATATTATGAGCGTTCCATCACCTCTGGCAGGACTCAGGCATCTGACTTTACTATCAAACCTAGACCTGAATCAAGAAGGGGACAGTGAGTCAATGTTGAGTGAGCCAAAAATTGGCACTATATTAACACTTAATTGCACTAATTGTTAGCATCAGTAAATTTATTAATGAATTCTCAAAACAAAAATGGTGGAGACTAGCGCCCTCTACTGAGAATGACATGCAGAATATGCAAAGATGTATAGGCCAGGCATTTCCCAGGAGAGAGAGCAGGGGGCCAAGGGGACAGTGATGTAGTAAAGGAAAGGTCACAGGAGATAGCAGAGGGACCACATGGTTTGGGAAGAAACCTGAAGGAAGCCCCCAACATCTGTGTATTCAGGACTTGCCACAGTGCACTTCAACACACTGTACAACTTTGCAAGAGTTGAACTCAACAGGACAGATTTCTGAGCAAAAAAAGTAGCCTTTTAAATTGATTAATTATATTAATACAATGAAAATGTATTCGGCTGCTTCTCACCCCTCAGTAGGGCTATTACTTCTTCACTGTCTCCTGCTAGTCCTTTGCATTGCTATCTCGAGAAACTGAATGATATATTTTAAAATTGCTGTAGGCACAGTTTGACCTTTAAATTGCATTATTTAAATATTAATGACATAGCAGGAAAGCAGCCTACTGACAGGTGTTATACAAGTCACACCAAATAGGACTCTAAATCTGCAAGCGCCTTTGAAATGCCCATTAGAGATAATGAGGTAAAGGCATGTATTTCCACACATTGTCCTGCAAGGGTTCACTCCACAGCCAGTCAGAATAAATTAACTGCACGTTGTGTTTGAGGAGAAAGAAATCATCATTCCCCCTTCAAAATTCTATTTAATGACCTCGGCAGTGCCACATGAGGATAACAGGAAAGGGTCTATTTGTTTCTCAGACTTCAAAGTGAGTGGCCCGTTCTTGCAAGGACTCGATTCCACAATGATTTTTGGAAAGTGTCAGTTTTGTTCCCCACACAGACCCTCCTAAATGTCCACATCTTCCTGGTAGGATTGGCAATACCAAACCATAAGTCAATTCTAAGGTATCAGTTAAGAGTTTCACCGAAACTCTTCAGTGCCAGCCTCGAGAATGTCATTCGACCACTGGAATGGGAAAGAATGGGAGTGAAGATAGATGGTCGGCAACTACATCACCTCTGCTTCGCTGATGATATTGTTCTCATAACGCCAAACATTAGCCAAGTGGCACAAATGCTGGCTGACTTCAACCGCGAGTGTGGAAAGGTTGAACTGCAGCTGAATCTCACCAAAGCAATGCTCATGAAAAACAAACTAGTCCCTGACGTTCCATTTGCTCTCAACAGAACGAACATCTCTGAATGCAGCAGCTATGTGTACCTGGGTTGAGAACTCAACATGAGGAACAACTTGGTACCAGAACTGCGCAGGAGGAAGAGAGCAGCATGGAATGCCTTCAAGAGCGTCGAAGAAATGGTTAAGAAGATAAAGAACCTCCGGCTCCGGGCACTTCTTTTTGACTCCACAGTTCTTCCTGCAGTAACATACGCCTCAGAGACCTGGGCCCTATGAAAACAGGATGAGAACGCTATTCGAGTATCCCAAAGAGGAATCGAAAGAGCTATGCTTGGAGTATCACGTTTTGCTCAAGTGAAAGAAGGAATCTGCAGTTCCAATCTCTGTTGATGATAAAGAATCAGGGACGCTGTCTCGTTTGTCAAGGTGTCAAAAAATCAGATGGGCCGGACACATAATGTGATTCAGAGATGACCACTGGACTAGAGCTGTAACTGACTGGATTCCATGGGAAGTCAAAAGACCAAGTGGCCGCCCACCTACGACCTGGTCAGACTTTTTCGTCAAAACCCTGAATGAACAATTTGAGGCTCTTCCTTTTCCTGGAGCGATCAGATACCATTGGGCTACACTAGCATGCAACAAATGGAGATGTTACTGGTGCCCACTTGAGCAAATTGAAGATCAACGGGATGACAAGTGATATAGGTGATACAAGTGATACAAGGTACCAGTGAACCAAAGATCCCTCCCTCCTTTCCCTCATATCTCAGCCCAAGATTCCGTCAACATTAGCACATTTGTCCTTTGTTAACTTGTGCCATTAGTGGTCCTGTGCCATCGATAATCATTAAGAACTGAGAAGGGAAGACAAGTGGGAAGAGAAGACTGAACAGAAAGGCAGGTATCTGCAACACAGCTCACATGATAAATTCATGTTCCATGTCATAGAACAACTATCCATCTGTGGATGTTTGTAGGATTAGAATGCTTAGCAGGATCCCTGACTATATTCATCAAATATCAAGAATAGTTTCCCAATTTTAGTATTTAATAATGTCTCCAAATGTTGCCAAATATTCTCAGAAGGATGCTGAACAATGTCCTGGTTTAGAACCACAAGTCTGGGCAAATACATTTATTCTTGTTTGTTTGTTTGTTTGTTTGTTTGGGGACCACCCCTGGTGGTGCTCAGAGGTTACTCCTGAGGATCCAGATGGAGTGACAAGATCAAATCTGGGCTAGCCATGTACAAGGCAAATGCCCTATTCACTGTACTATTGCTCTGGTCCAAATACATTAATTCTATACCTCAGTGTCCTTATGTTGCTCCAAAACTATCCAAAGCCCTCATTTCAGAACATAGCAATCTTTACAATTCACCCACAGATTAAAGCTGACACCTTCTTCATGGTACTGTAAAACAAAAGAGGGAATTACAGTTGCAGTGGAGCATAAGTGAACAGCAGGATGACAGAGTTGATAGTCTTCATTGAAATAAAAGGAATCCATGAATTCAGCAGAACTCTTATTCCTAACCAGGCTATGTTCGATGTTCCACAAATTCAACATCCATTTGAAATTGAGCCCAGTTCCACTAAGTCTAGAAATAATATTTGTTGATCATGGGACCTCGTGCAATGAGCCATGGTACAGACAATCTTATTGTCATGTTTTGTATTTGATTTGGCTTAACTTAGATCTTTTCTAATATTTGTAACTGGGATAGGTTATTAGCCCTATCATTCCAAAATAACAATAGGCATTAGTCACATCCTTCTGAAGTGTCTATACCTAGCACATATGCTTATGTGAAACTGAGGAATTGAGATAGTTTCTAGAGAAACCGGCCCCCGCCAGTAAACCCACTGAAAACTTGGAACTCTAGCAACCCATGTGGGCACTATAACATACAAGTGATCAGTCTTTTCTTCATTGAGGCTTTTCTCTATGTAGTTATGAAGGTCTGCTCTATCAAGAAGAAAACTTGCAAATTTTAAAAAGTTTGTCTAAATTTTGGCTAACCACAAGTTGATTTTATGCCAGGTAGAACTTAATCAAACCACTGGCACTTTGATAAATGAAAATGTGTGTGAGTGTTTCAGAGCACGTCCAAATAAGCACATCTGAGTATCACAGTGAGACCTCTGGTCAATCAATATGTTAGAGTGCTTCTTCACACAAATTAAGCCTCAAGCCATGCCAGTGGTTCTCAAGATGTGGTCCCCAGACCAGTAGCATCAGCAGCCCTTTGTGAACTTCTTAGAATTGGAGATTGCCAAGTCTTGTCTCAGATCTACTAAATAAGAGAGTGTGTAGAGCTCAGAAATCTGTTCAACAAGACTGCTAGGTAATGCTAATGCAACTAAAATGTGAGACCTATTGACCTAGAAAATAAATTTCACTAAGAAGTTAGACAAACCCTAATTCTAAAAATGGCACATTTTCTTTTGTACTATCAAACTTAACCCAGTGCCCTTTTCGTTTAGTATTACAGTAATACTGAATATTGTTTATAGGTGGATTTTAAAAAGGACAATAGATAATCAAGACAATCCTCATCTCTATCCCTTGTAAATCCTGAAATGTATAAGTATCTGGCTGACACCCACCAAATCTAAGAAAACCAAAATTCTGAGCTTCTTGGCATCTTTCTCTTTATCCCTCATACATATGCATTATTAAAGAACATATGTTGTTTAATCAAAAGATAACATTAAACTGGGTAATGTTCATGAGCACTGGCAAATATTTCACTTACAAGCTGCCATAATTAATTATCTGGAAAAAAATACATATGTGCATTTGGCCAAATTCCTTGTACCTCCTCTCTCTGTTTTTCTTCTGCAAGGAACAGTTTCAGCCAGGTGTCACCTGCCTTATCTGCACATAGTTCATGAAAAACAGACCCCATTGAGTTAGAATATACGTTTTTTTTTTGGTTGGCAATATGCCCCTATGAACTATATGGGGAATAAGCACATGAACAAGTCTGAGAATTTTAGATGGAGATAAGTGTGAAAGATCACAGGCAGCATCAAGTGTAAACATTCCAATAGAGAGTGGGGTACGGGGGCGGGTGAGATAGTATAGTGGGTAGGGCACTTGCTTACATGCAGCCAACTCGGGTTGAATCTCCCACATGGTCCTGGTGGCAGGAGTGATCCCTGAGCCTACAGCCAGGAGTAAGTCTAGACCAGTGCTGGGTGTGACCCAAAATCAAACAAAAAAAAGTGTAGTTCTACTGTCATGCTAATAGAAGCAAATCCCAGCTCTCTCCATCAGGTCCACACCACGTAAATAGATAGATAATGGTTCCTCATAGAGATGTTAAGGGCTGTATGTGAAAATCCAACTGAATCTCGTCAGACTTTTATTATCACAAAAGAAAATAATTTCTGGATTAACAAAACTATTATTTAACAAATGAGTTCAGCCCATGTAACTCTGAGTATCCCCCAATGTGGCACATGCATGCCTGCTATGTGACTGTCAGTCCGAGAATATTCTGAGCTCTTACTATGCTCTTAGTATCACTGTTCTAAAAGCTTAATTGAATTTTAATTAGTAACTATAGCAATAATTATATTTTTTTAATGAGGCACAGAAATTAGGTCACTTGGGTTAGAGAGTTAGTATAGAGAATAAGGTGCTTCCTTGCCCACAGCCAACCTGCACTCAATGCCAGGCACACATATGATCTCCCAAGCTCTAAGCATAAAAGTAAGATGTCTCCCAAACACTATTCACCCCCAAAAAAAATATTAATTAATTAATTTGGCCACAGAACAATATTACGCACCTAGCAACTAAACTCAATTTGTCACCACAGAACCATATCTAAAACTATGCTGCCTCTTTATATTTATATACTTAATTATATACTTCCTTATACTTTTAAATATAACTATCTAAATATTAAGTTAGCATTAGTACTTAGGTATACATAGCCTTTGTTTAAAAAAATGAAATCTTAAAATGCTAATACATCATCAAAAATAAAATCAATAGTAAATATCTTAGCAAAACTTTTTTAAAAAGAGAAATAACCTTAGCACTAACACCTCAATGCTGTGCATATGAAGGACATTAAAATATAGTCCCACATCATTTGACAGTGACTTAAACAAGTGAAATTGTCTCTAAGAAGGAAAGAGTGCAACACATCAGGAGAAGCAAAGATCCAGGTATAAGAGCCAAACAAGTTACCAAAAGTTCCTAAACCTCAGTTTCCTCTTTTACCAATCAAATTTAAAACTACCACACAACTTGCAGAGTGCCACACTATAGTGAAATTAGTCAGAAAGAGAGGGACAGATATAGAACGGCTGCATTCAACTGTGAGATATATAGATACATATATATATATTATGCACCTAGCAACTATATATATGTATGTGTATATATATACACACACACATATATTAGAAAACATATTCTCAGTCTGGGAAAACAGGGTCTAGGAGGATTGGTTAATGGTTAGAATCAACCACAAGTGTGTGTGCTGTGGGAGTTAGATAGGATAGAAAAGGGGCCAGTATGACAATAATAGCTGGAAATGATCATGCTGGACAAGAACTGAGTGTTAAAAGTAGTAAAGGGATATACCAGATAACCTTTCAGTATCTCTATTACAAACCACAATGCTCAAAAGGAATGAAAGAGAGAAAGAAAGAAAGAAAGAAAGAAAGAAAGAAAGAAAGAAAGAAAGAAAGAAAGAAAGAAAGAAAGAAAGAAAGAAAGAAAGAAAGAAAGAAAGAAAGAAAGAAAGAAAGAAAGAAAGAAAGAAAGAAAGAAAGGAAAGAAAGAGAGAGAGAAGGAAAGAAAGAGAGAGAGAGAGAGAAGGAAAGTGCCTGCCATAGAGGCAGACTGGGGAGGGATGTGGGGGGGATTGGTGGGAGGGAACCTGGGGACACTGATGCTGGGAAATGTACACTGGTGGAGGGATGAATGTTGGAACACTGCATGACTGAAACATAATCATGAACAGCTTTGTAAAGGTCTATCTCACAGTGATTCAACAATAAAACCTTAAAAAAAATAAAAATTAAAAAATTACCAAGCAAGGGGCTGGAGTGATAGCACAGCGGGTAGGGCGTTTGCCTTGCACGAGGCCGACCCAGGTTCAATTCCCTGCATCCCACATGGTCCCCTGAGCACCGCCAGGATTAGTTTCTGAGTGCAGAGCCAGGAGTGACCCCTGTACATCACCGGGTGTGACCCAAAAGCAAAAAAAAAAAATTACCAAGCAAAAAATAAAAAATAAAACTATCACCAAGTGAACCAACAGGTGCTGCCCAGAGATGCAGGCAGGTTTGTGTTTGTCAGCGTGCACATTGCTACAACATGCCAGTCGGCCAAAAGCTTGCATTCAGTAGACTCGGAGCACCTGTAAGGGCAATTAGAGGCCACCCTAAAAGCCTCCATCCCTCTCAGAGAGCCCGGCAAGCTACCGAGGGTATTCGGCCCACATAGGCCTGGCAAGCTACCTGTGGTGTATTTGATATGCCAAAGACAGTAACAATAATGGGCCTCATTCCCCTGGCCCTGAAAGAACCCCCAATACAGCAACATGGGGAAGGACAGGGATGAATGGAGACATTACTTGTGCCTGCTCAAGCAAATCCATGAGTAATGGGACAACAAGTGATACAAGTGATCACACAGACTTGCTGTAAACACCAAAAGTTGTGATTATTCCACAGTATACAGTACATAGTCCTTTAATGTTGGGTGCCCCAAAAGTAGTCATTCCAAAGACAGTGACCCTGGATGCAATGCCACATGGTGATTAGGGGATTAGAGAGTTATGAAGTATTTCTCTCCAACATGGGGCTAATAAGAGCTGCAATCGGTGTGAAGAATAACAAAGCTATGCTTTCTTCAGTGTAAACCTCAGGAGAAATTTACAACCCAGATTCTTGCACTCCAAGAATAAAATTATTGGCAAAGGTGAATTTCACTTTTTCAAAACCAGTTGAAAGCAAAGATCTCTCTCCTCTCTCTCTCTCTCTCTATCTATCTATCTATCTCTCTCTCTCCCTTCCTCTCCCTCTTTGTAAGGAAAGAATTGGATGATATTATTTGGGTATGAAAGACTAGTGATAAAAGAATTGGTCTCTTGCTTTCAATGGACACGGCAAATAACTCTAATAGTAAGAATTGTCAACAGGAGTTTCTCCACAGAAAGTCAGGAAAATATATATCAAGATAGTAGTTTGCTCATACACCAGTGCAATATATATATATATATAGTATGCCCAGGCAGAAATAAGTCTTATTAAGATAGAATCCTGTAGAAAAAAGGCTTTTTTTGGATTCTAGAAACAAAAACCATGGCTATACAAAAGGTGAAGATCACCTGATCAAGGCACCTGGGTATAACTATATAAATAAAACCTAGAGACCTTTATTAAAAGATCATATTCTAAGACTATAAAAAGTGTTTTAATGTCTGGTCCAACACTATATGGAAAATAAATATAATTTACTTTAATGCATAAAAACCCACAGAGAGGTTCAGCTATTCATCTCCATTTTAATCTCTTTTTGAAGGGGATGCCTCCCAAGCAATGCTCAGGGTGCCAGAGAGTCCAAAGATATCTGGCCAACAGGACTGAGTGACTCAATGCCCAGGCCCAGAGATCGCTAACACTCAGGACCAGTGGTGCTGAGAGCTTCTAGGGTCACCCCAGGGGTGCTCAGAAGAAAGGGGCAGTATCAAGGAGTAGGCGTGCTCTCTAGCACTTTGATCTTCTCATTCCCTCCATTTCATTCTTAAACTAGTAATAATTCTAGGGCACCGTAGTTACTCAGTAGATAATCCTTCAGTATTGAACAAAGTCAGTATAGCTACAAGAATAATTCTGCTCTGGACTGCATTAATTCTTCTTCCATCTTCTTAGCAACCTTTCATGAGTGCCTCCTTGACCCACCTACACCCTCTACATAGAAGTTAACTTCTTGCTTTCTATCCTCCATCAGAAATTATCAGATACTCTGAAGCTTTGTTCAGTACTGTTAAAAATGACCAAACTCAGGGCTGGAGTGATAGCACAGAGGGTAGGGCATTTGCCTTGCACATGACCAACCCAGGTTCTAGTCCCAGCATCCCATATGGTCCTGTGACCACCGCCAGGAGTGATTCCTGAGTGCAAAGCCAGGAGTAATCCCTGAGCATTGCCGGGTGTGACCCAAAAAGCAAAAAAAAAAAAATGGCCAAACTCACATTTCATCCATCTGAAAATATTTAGCAGCCTCTCTCACTTATTTACCAGAGGGATAGTTAAAATTTTTTGGAGTTCTTTGTCTTTCTAAACTACATGATCTTCATTCTTCTTAGAAGCTGCATTTTGTCAGAACAGTGAGCTTCTCTGCAGGCTGTGGTAATGAGATGAGCACTTTTCTATTTGGAATCCATCACAAAGTTGATGTTCTGGTGCATAGAACCACAATAATTCTAGTATGGCACCATCAGACAGCCACCCACTCCCATCTAAAAATGTATTTCATCCTGTTTCTTAGTCATTTCTTCATACTCAGTTCTGTGTGGGTTTTAAGTGTACACCAAGGACCAGTAACTTGTCACAAATTTTACAGACACACTACTACAACTAGCATCCTGATCAAAGTAAACCAAAGGAATAGAATCCAAGTTTCAGGATTTGATTTGGAAAGAAAGAGCCCCTCATGCCGGTAAACACATACCCATCAATGTGCCAAAGAACATGTCAACAAATTTCAAATACTATGGTGTGCCCTAGAGATAGCTCTAGCCGGGCAGAACTGACTCTAATTAATTTTATTTAATTATAAATAACTTGATTAACTATAATAATAATGAAAGATTTTATGAAAAATGTGATCTTTCTTTTCTGGTTCAGTAATAAAGAGAGTGAAGAATGGGAATTAGAAAAGATTTGGAATAAAAATTAAGACAGAACAAAATGTATCTCATTGGAACTAATGAGTTACTTGGTGAAATGGGCCTTATTCTGTCACTCAGTAATAAAATCTTGACATGAAGTTCCAAATAACTCTCACCATAGGAAATTAATTTTACCCCATAAAATGCGTGGAATCTAACCTGATCCTAATGTTTACATCTTTTCTTGTAGACCTCCCTCAGGACAAAGATTAAAACAGTGACTAAGAATCTCTTGAACATCCTTCTTCCCACCAATACATGGAGCTATCTATGCAGTAATTCTAAGGGAAAAAATAGAAGCTGAATGTGTGACTCCTATACACTGGAAAGAATGATAAAATAAAAACATCATAACAGGTAGTAAAGACTGAAATACTAGTACCCTCCCAGCCCTCAGAAACCCACCCACAGCAATATTCATAAGGAATTTTGAATTCCTTACTCCAAGCTTCTCCCTGAGTATTTAAGGGTTTGTATCAAACACATACACATAAGACCCCAACATTTAATACTTTGGCCTGAAGGACAATACCCCAAATTTCCTGCTCTGGCTACTAACAGAACTTCCATTCATGAGTTCCACAGGATCATAGTAGAAAAGAAAAGTTGTTAATGGGGTTTCTCAGAACAGTTAGTCAGTGTATGTATGTATGTATGTATATATGTAGGTATGTATGTATGCATGTAGGTATGTATGTGTGTTGGTAGGTAGGTAGGTATGCCCCATAGGTTCTTATTTTTAAGCCTTATGTCCCAAAGTGATCATATTATAGGTGGGACTTTCTTAGGGTAGTTAGTATAAGCTGAAATCATAAGGAAAGAGTCCTCAGAAATAGAATTAAGGCACTTGTAAAAGTCTCAAGAGAATTTTCTTTATCTTTATTCTCTACTATGTGATGATGTGGGAGGATCTTCTATAATCTAGGAAGCAAGTCTTCAGTGGACACTGTATCTGCTAGATCCTGATCTTAGAAATGTCCCTGTTGGGGCTGGAGTGATAGTACAGTGGGTAGGGAGTTTGCCCTGGACGCGGCCAACCTGGGTTCGATTTACAGCATCCCTATGGTCCCCCCTAGCACCACCAGGAATAATACCTGAGTGCATGAGCCAGGAGTAACCCCTGTGCAACGCCAGGTGTGACCCAAAAAGCAAAAAAAAATGAAAAAAAAGAAATGTCCCTGTCTTCAGAGTTACAAGAAATAAATATTTGTTATTTGTTACAAGAAATAAATATTTGTTGTTTGTTACGTTAGGGCTGGAGCGATAGCACAGTGAGTAGGGCATTTGCCTTGCATGTGGCCGACCTGGGTTCAATTCCTCTGTCCCTCTCGAAGAGCCTGACAAGCTACCAAGAGTATCCTACCCACATGGCAGAGCCTGGCAAGCTACCCGCGGCGTATTTGCTATGCCAAAAACAGTAACAAATCTGACAATGGAGACGTTACTGGCACCCACTCGAGCAAATCGATGAACAATGGGATGACAGTGCTACAGTACTACAGTTGCTACATTAACATGGTCTGTGGAGCTTATTATAGCAGATTGGCACCAAAATAAGTTCTTGAGGAATCAACTTTCAACCCTACTTTCTCTCTGACAGTTTTGAAGCAGGCAGGCAGATAGGGAAAGGGCCCCATGGTAACGAGTTCTTGGAAAGTAATAAAACCAGCTAACCCTAAGGCTGTCAGGACCCACTTTGTGGACACAGGAACTAAGGCCTGACAAAACCTTTACCTGCATCAGCCAGTGCTGACCAGGAGAAGGCTGGACCCCTCTCAGAGAGCAGCTTCAGCAGGAATAAAAGCCAGGAAAGGAAAATTAAAGAAGACTATGACTACCAACTGCTCCTAACTCTCCCCTTTGACAACTACCTTGGCAATAGACTCTTGCCTCATGTGAGACAGCTTGGGAGGAAACTTCTAAAAGCCAACTGGAACAAAAGAGATGTGTGCATGTGCTGCCCATGCTCATGTGTTACTGCCTAGCACAAATGTGTTGCTAACCCATGCACATGGTGCTTGCATGTGCATGTTGCCTGTATCTCAGATGTCTACATCCATACCTTCATACTTTTATGCTAGGATGTGTACTGGTGCTCTCTCTCCACTTTGGAGAAGCCCACATTCTCTCTTAATCTCTTGAGCCTAGAATGTTTCTCTCTGTCTCTTGGTTTCTCTCCCTCCCTCCCTTTCCTCAGAATTTCTGACTAAAATTGTTTTTTACTTCACTGCTCAGCCTTCTCCTGAAATTATTTGCTGTGTGGGAAAGGCAAGGACCCAAAAGACATGGATAATGTCTAGAACTGACTTTCCTTTCCTGCAAAGAGAAAGGCTCACAGCTGACTGTCCGTCCTAGATATCCCAGCCATTCCCCCAGCTGGCAGAGGTGGATAAAGAGACAGCAGTAGGTTCCTTCTAAAGGCTGCAGCCTCTCTCTTCTCTACTTCACGTCAGTCACCCAGAGATTCCCACAGGTATCAGTTTCACCCTCAGGACACTCAAATTGGACCCAGCATCTGGTATTCTCACTCATATAAAATAAAGTAAACTCTGAATTAGACTACCCCTAAGATTGTCAGATTGGGGACTCTCATCAAATCCCACTCTGGGGTCCCAGGAGATGGTTCCTTTACTTAACGTGCTTGCCCAACAAGACAGAGACTACAAGTTCAAACCCTGGTGCCGCCCACATGAGGTTGTGAGCTTAATACCTAGTAGTCCTGTAATCTAGGATCCTAAGTGAGGGGAGAAAAAATTTAAAAGGTACCCCAGTCTGGCTTTTTCCTTACCCTTACTGGAAAAAGTGTGAACACTTCTCCCACTTATAACCTAAATGAATATACTTAGGTGGGGGAGGGGGGGTAATAAATCAGCTTTAGTTTGGAGCGATAGTAAAGTGAATAGGGCTTTTGCCTTACACGCGGCCGACCCAGGCTTGATTCCTCTGCCCCTCTCAAAGAGCCTGGCAAGCTACCAAGAGTATCTCGCCTGCACAGCAGAATCTGGCAAGCTACCCATGGCATATTCGATATGCCAGAAAAAAAAAAAAAGTAAGAACAAGTCTCACAGCGGAGACGTTACTGGTGCCCGCTCGAGCAAATTGATGAACAATGGGATGACAGTGCTACAAGTTTATTCATAAACATCCCTCTTTGACTGGGAATTATATCTCTTTCTTTGCAGTCAAAATACATTCATAGTCCAAAGAGAGAGTACAGTGAGTAAGATGCTTGCCCTGTGTGACTGACCAGGGTTTTATCCCTAACACCACATATAGTCCCGTGAGCACCACCAGGAGCACAGAACCAGAAGGAAACATGAGTTCCATCAGGTGTGTTCCAAACACTCCCCCCTCCCACACAAACACACAAAAATTATACCATACCTTTATTGTCATGTAAAATATTATTTCTTTCTCCTTGGCCCCCTAGACTATAACTTCTTCCCTTGATTCAGAATTTAATCCCTTCTTTCCCAGCCTAAAAGGGGGTCTGCATAACCAGAGAAACTCCCTCACGTGCACATTGTTGAATTGATTTTCCTTTTGCTAAGTTTTCTGATGCTGTTTAAATTACTCAATCAGAGAAGCACCCAGAAAGGGACATTTTTCCCTATACTCTGAAAATGTTCAAAGGAAATGAAATGATCTTCTTTCCCATAATACTGCTCCCAAAATTTCTGAGTTAGACCTCAATGATCCTACAAACCTCACTTGGGTCTTATCATCAACAAAATCACAACCAGAATGATAGAATGCACTAAGCCAAAGAGATAGCTTAATGGACTGAGCACACGTTCTACATGCAGGAAGCCTGGGTTTGATCCCCAGCATGCATGACCTACAGGCAATGCCAGGAATAATCCCCAAGTATGGGTAATTACCACCACTAGCTGTTCCAACCAGCACCTTCAGCCCTGACCCCCTGACTTTGGCTTATCCAAACTGCAAAGGAGCCTTGCCAGCTCCAAGCAAGGGACTAGCTGGTCATTTATGGTTCCCCGACCCTCACTTCCTAGCACCAGACAGGGGAGGGATTGTTTCAGTTAACAGGTGCTATTAAACTGTTAGGTACTCTAAGAGCAAAGGCTGGAATATTTACATAGCTGTGGCCATGAGGTGAGAAACAATCATCAAGCCCTTTAATGAATAGCAATGAAGTCATATAATCTTCTATTCTTACTAGTCGAGCATTTCTACCCCTCATGGTGGAAACAAAACTAAACTTGCTATACCCAGGGTACTATCCTGACATGGGGGTTATTATTAAGGGGATAATGTCCCACATCCAAGCACAGAGCTGGAACTATCCCCTAGGGATGTGCCCTTCCTCCCAAATTAAAGGTAGAATGCATACAAATTGGTTCATTTATATCACACAGTACACCTTAGGACCCGAAATAGAATCATTTCCTCAAAGAGCATGGTCTGAGAATGGAAGATTGAGACACACTTGCCACATAAAAGGACACTTATGCTGACCATAAAAGTCACCATTCTTTCCTTATAATAGCATAATCATCTTTCAGTTCAACAGAAGGTTTCTTTGAAATTTCAGAAATTGCATAGAACATACACTAGTCTTTGAGGGGAAAATGAAGCTACATAATCACCAATAAAAGCAGAAACTATAGAAAGTTAAAATTATATTAGTAACCACACACTAAAATTTGAAGTTCATGATGCCATTTTTATGAGGGCCAATGGTAGGTCAATGAAATAGCAAAGTTTTTTATTACCTTAATCATCTTAAGGTCAGAAGGGATTTGGAAACAAGATTATTGAAGAAAATTAAACATTCCATGGTGAATTTATCTCCCTTGCACATTTAGGCTCAAGAATGCTTATTTCTCCTCTTTGTTTATGAGCAGTCTTAAAATGTCTGGATGGCAATATTGTAAGCAGACTGATGAGGAGGTCCCATAAAAGTGGGTAATATTTGGTTTGTTGAGAATATTTTATCCAATTTCCAGCTGCTCCCAGAAACAATCCCATATACAATAGTATTCCTAAATTCTCTAATTTTTATGGAGAACACTCTATATAGTAAAAATAAGTAAAAAACAAGAGATTAACATTCTTTTTTTTTGAGCTATTTATGCCATTTTTTTAAATTAGTGAATCACCAAGAGGTACAGTTACAGGCTTACAGACTGCATGCTTGCGTTTCAGTCATACAAAGATTGAGTACCCCTCCTTGTACCAGTGCCCATTTTCCACCACCAATAAGGGAACACAAAGTAAAGGATGTTGGGAGAACCCATTCAGGTTCAAAGATGCGTGCCAAAAGTAGACTATAGACCGAGCATGATGGCTGCTCAATACCTCTATTGCAAACCACAACACCCAAAAGGAGAGAGGGAGCAAAAGCGAATGCCCTGCCACGGAGGTGGGGCGAGGTGCTGAGATTAACATTCTTATCAAATCACAGACTGCTGAGTCCATACCCAGAGCCTCTAATTTTATAGGTCTGGAGTAAAGCTCCATAATCTCTCTGACAAATTCCTGTATGGTACTATGGGTCAAAGAATCATATTTAGAAAACCAGCATAATAGGTACATCTTATAATATGAGAAGTTTTCCTAGCTCAATGATGGAAGATCTATAATTCAGTGAAATATTGGTATTTAGAAAAGGGAAAATGTCCAAAACTAAAATTAACTGTAAAAGCTTCTATCTTTTGAGGAGGGAGCTAGAAGAATTGTCACAAACCATATCGATGAAGACTAAAATATTCCATATCTTTCCTCTTTCAGAATAGTCAGGTGGGGAGGGAGAACAGCTGAGGCTGTTTTTTATGGTTCACTAAAGTATAGGACAGTTTTGTGAGCCATAGATGTGCTGAGACCTATAGCTGAGCTGACCACTACAGGTTTTTTGTTGTTTCTTAGTGGGGAAAGGATAGAAGTAGATATGGATAGGAAAATAAATAAGATCAGAAAGAACAGAGAAGGGAGTAGGAGGGAGATGCCAAAAAACATGTTGGAGGCTAGAGTTTGGGTTGGTAACAGTGACAAAGATCTATAGAAAAAATATTTTTCAATTTTATATTGCTTGTGCCTTTATGTCTTCTTTCTCTGCCAAAATTCTTCACTAATGTTAGCTAACACATTGAAAGCCTTGGGGTTGAGCATAGGAAAAATTTGTATTTCAAGGACAGGGGCTACATTATGCAACTTTGATGAGCAGTTTGATACATGATGTACATGAAGGAAAGCAATATACTCTGCGAACTGAATTGCTCTGGGAACACAGAAAATGAAGCCACAGCCAGCCAGCAAAAATGTACTCCACCCCCTTCCAGATTTCCTGGAGAGACAGAAAATTACTGCATGATTCTGGAACGAGATAGAGTTCTAGTTCAAGACAGCAGCATATGAGAACCCTGAACTCATTTCTGGGCACAGACACAACAAATATACATCACCATAGGAAATGATGTTGCCCAGAAGACTCTAAGGGAATCAAACTCCCACAACAAAGGATAAAAGGATAACCAAGATGGGTGAAAGAAATAAACATTGAGAGTGAGGGTGATCTGGCTGTGACATCTGTCACCACATTGATCACCAGGGTTCACTCGACTTATCTGGCTGGCTGGGCAGGTATCCTCTTACTCCCTCACCGCTCCACTGTGTCCCTCCCAGAGATGAGTGCTAGATCAAAGAACAGAGATGGCCTGTTCTGCAGTCAAGGGTGTACAAGTAGCTGAGCTCCCCTGCTAGAACTTCCAAATAAGCTCTCAAGAAACAAAAGCAGTGTCTTTAAGAAAGACACTGCAAGCTGGATACAGCAGTTCATGAATGGAACAGTTTTCAAAGGTGCAAAACTTTCCCTCAGGAGAAAGACCCAGGCTCATTTTGCAGCATGGCCAGCTAAACTTTTCTATCCTGTGCAGCAAAGTCACCCCTGGTGCTCTAGCATTAGGTGCCAGAGGGAATATAGCAAGGACTCTAAGAAACCAAATTATTGTAGTGAATTAAGAATCTCTTAAAGTGTGGATGGGCAGATTCATTCAGTGTACTAACAGTTGATGTTAAAGAAAGTGATATGTAGATAAAAGAAACACACTTATCATTCTTATGGATCTATGTAAGGGTCAGTTGGAAATATTGTAAGCTGACGTTGCATTAATTACATACAGCTTTGCTAACACCGTGCTAGCAAGCATCATCTTGGAACCCTCCTGCTAGCCAACTGGAGCCAATGGGTAAGACCCTCTGGACACTCCATCCCTGCACATCATAGCTCCATGCCATAACAGCACTGTGACTGGTTCAGGACAGTAACTATATCCACAAGCTGCCCAGATTGTTGCATTACTAACCAGTCAATCTAAGCAAATTACAGTTGCACAGTGTGATGGTTTGAACCCACCACAGTGCAGTCAGGCTGGTCCAACTTTCCTACCAGTACTGCTTCCCTGACCTACATACAGCCACTCACCCAAGGGCCTGAACTCCACAAAGGCAAGTGACCTCAATTGCTCCTTCCACAGGAAATCACTTGCACAAGGTCAGGCCTTCAAAATTAGGAGAGCTATTATAGAATTGCTCAATACATAGACTGCACTGTAGCACTGTCATCCGATTGTTCTTCAATTTGTTCAAGCGGGCATCAGTAATGTGTCCATTGTGAGACTTGTTGTTACTGTATTTGGCATATCGAATATACCAGGGGTAGCTTGTCAGACTCTGCCGTGAGGGCAAGAACTCTAGTTTGCTGGGCTCTCCGAGAAGGATGGAGGAATCGAACCGGGTTGGCTGTGTGCAAGGCAAACGCCCTACCCACTGTGCTATCGCTCCAGTCCAATATACAGACTCAAACATAGAAAATAAGAATCAAAATGGGAAAACATAAGAACATATTCCAAGAAAAAAAGCAGGACAAATTAGAGAAAAGGACCTGATATTAAAAAAAAAAGATAAGCAAATTATATAAGGGATCAAAATTAGATATAGAGATGATTATCAGAATCAGGACAAGAATAAATAATTCTTTAAAGTACCTAAACAGATGTTTCAAAGTCTAATAATAAAATAATAGAACTAGGAAAAAATGCAACAGAATGGTACAAATATGGGTTGAATGAAGGAGAGCTGCAGAAAAATGGCCTTGAAGACAAAGACATAGAGCTCTCAGAGAAGCAAAATGAGAAAGGAAGTTTGAAAAGTGAAGATAGTTTATAGGAACTCTGTGACAAAAAAGGAATACTATTCACATTGTAAGTGTCCTAGATGAGAAAAGAGAAAAATACAGAAAAAAAAGTTATTAGAAGAGGGGTCAGAGAGGTTATACAGTAGGCAGTGCACTTGCTTTACACACCACTGAATGGCCAGGTTCAGTTGCCTGCAACCCATATGAGCCCCTATCCACCAGGAGTGATCCCTGAGCACAGAGCCAGGGGTAATCCCTGAGCACCACCAGGTGTGGCCCCAAAATAAAACAAAACAAAAAGTTGTTGGAAGAAATAACATTCAAAATCTTCAGGACTTTGAGAAGTCCAAACAAAAGGAACTCAATAACATCCATGCTGACACATTATAACTAAAATAGTGAAGGTTTAAGACAGGATCTTAAAAGCAACAAGAGAAAAAAAACCCAGTTCACTACATATAAAGACTCTATGACTATCTATAATATTTTCAACAAAAGTATTACATGACACACAGGGAATTTGGAGTTATGGGAACTGACTTTATTTGATCAGTGGTCAGGGAACTTCTGCAAGCATCTTTCAAGTAAAAATCTTCCCTGAACAGTTTATACTCATGATCTGAGTTTCCTTAATTTTTTTTGCAATTTTTATATATTTTATTTTCATAAAGTAGTTCACATTAGCTCATTGCAGATAATATTCAAACACCCACCCCACCACCGAGCACCTTCCCACCACAATAAGAGGGGCAACACTGAAGTGAATACAATGAAATGTTGTATTGCATTCTGGAGCCATTTAAGCCCATATATAAGAGAATACAAGCATGTTAGAACCATGCACAACAAATGTGTGCTACTTTGGGTACATAAGTGAGCTAGATTATAAAAGGTTGCTCCAGGAAATTCTCTCTTCCAGTGGCTTTAGTTTATAGTCTCTGGATCTTGGCCATTGATGAGATTACATGGCACTGGGGGCAGTTTGTCTGTGTGACTTCCAAGCTACTGGAAAACTGGGGACCTGGGGGGAGGAGGCCCAGTCCTGATCCAAGCGGGCTTGGAGGTCTTAGTTACAGGGCCTGCATACCTGGGTTTTTCCGGCAGTTCCCACTTGGGTGAGACTCATCCAAGCATGTGGAGGGTGGCCTTGAGTATGGCGGCGGTTGGGTTCTGGAGGCTTTCGGCTGTCAGGGTTCTGCTTGAGGCGGGAAGATGATCTGAGTTTCCACTTTCAGTTTTGAAACCTCAAGTAGTTCTTGACATAGCCATTTATGCATCAATTTCACAGGTGGCCAAAAAACATGAGATCTCTAACTCTAAATATTTTCAGCATCCTAAGGTTTTGGTTCATACCTGAGAATTTGGAAGTCATTTTTTTAACTTTGTTTAAACAACCTGATTTACAAAGTTGTTCATATTACAGCTCTTTTAGACATTCAATGTCCAATCACCAATCCCACCACCACTATGGCTTCCCTCCACCATTGCCCTCTGCCCCACTCCCCATTTCCCACCTATTCCCAAGTCTGTCCCCTGGGAAGGCATAAGATTGTTTAGTTTTTATTGCTTGTTACAACTGTCACTGTCACTGTCATCCCTTTGCTCATCGATTTGTTCGAGCAGGCACCAGTAACGTCTCTCATTGAGAGTTACAACATGCACTAAAAATTTACTCTTATATTAATAATTCCCTTTATCATGGGGATTGTTGGCACATACATGCTGGCTCTCTGAAGTTACACAGGTGCTGGTTCTCTGAGTTACACAGGTGCTGGTTCTCTGAGTTACACAGGTGCTGGTTCTCTGAGTTACACAGGTGCTGGTTCTCTGAGTTACACAGGTGCTGGTTCTCTGAGTTACACAGGTGCTGGCTCTCTGAGGTTGCACATATGCTGGCTCTCTGGGTTGCACAGGCGCTGGCTCTCAGGTTATACAGTTGCTGGCTCTCTGAGGTTGCACACACATGCTAGCTCTCTAAGGTTGCACATGCATGCTGTCTCTCTGAGTTTGCACACTCATGCTGGCTCTCTAAAGTTACACAGTTGATGGCTCTCTGAGGTTACACAGGTGCTAGCTCTCTGACGTTACATAGGCATGCTGACTCTCTGAGGTTGCGCACACATGCTATTACATCGGTTTGTCTTAAAATTATTTGGATTCCATCCCTGCTCTCAGGAGAAACTGGTAACACCTGAAATTTCTTTTTTTTTTAATTTTTTAAAGTTTTCATAAGGTTGTTCACAATAATTCAATATTTCAATACCAATCCCACCACCATTGCACCTTCCCATCACCAAAGCTTTGGATCTTCCCATCACCATCCCAGCCTGCCGCGTAGGCAGATACTAAATAGTTTATTGAGCTTGTATAACTGAGCCAGAGGTGGTTAGTGGGTGTGACTCCCAAATACCTAACTTCAGGCAATTTAATTTCTCAGGAAACTTAATCCCAAGATGTTGGGGTCCGTTCAGAGGCACAGCAGCAATTTGGGGGTATCACAAAGCCTGTGGTCACATTCAGGCAGCTAATATACTTGCCCTGCAGGTGTAAATTGACCTGCTGGGTGGCACCATACCCCCTAGTCATCTTATTTTGAGGAGTATTATTTATACCTTCCGGGCATGAATCATCAGCCTTAAGAAAGAGACATCGCAAACCACAATTTTGGTATCACTATATCACTGTCATCCCGTTGTTCATCAGTTTGCTTGAGCGGGCACCAGTAACATCTCCATTGTGAGACTTGTTACCATTTTTGGCATATTGAATACGCCACGGGTAGCTTGCCAGGCTCTGCCGTGAGGGCAAGATACTCTCAGTAGCTTGCTGGGATCTCCAAGAGGGGCGGAGGAATCAAAGCTGGGTCGGCCACGTGCAAGGCAAATACCCTACGCTCTGATCCACAATTTGGGTAAAGAATTTTAATTTGTTATAGGCCAGAGTGATAGTACTTGCCCTGCCCTCAGTTCAATTCCTGCCACCATATATAATCCCCTGAATCCAGAACCAAGAGGAATCCCTGAGAAATGCAAAGTGTGGCCAAAAGTAATAATAATAAAGTAACAATAACTGGTAGTGGAATTAGTATTGGAATATTGTATGCCTGAAATTCTACTATGAAGCTCTAAATCATAGTGCCTTATCAATAAAATGGTTTTATAAAATTTTTTTAAGTAACAGAAAATTTGCATTGGCTTTCCATTCTGATTTATATGCTAACCTTTTTTCTTAACCACAATAAAATTCGTAAACGACACAGATACCTGCTTATTGGTCTCCTGTCACCCATTTCCATTCATTAGGCATCTGAGTGGGGATGATGAGAACGTCTAACTCTCTACTCCTTTTCTGACTTAACATCTGTTTTCAGTTCCCTTTAGTACCCAGAGAGGCCCCTGACTGAGATATAACCAAAATCAAGTTCTTTGAGTTTTCAAATATTAATAACATGACCATTGGCTGATGGATTAATCCTAGTGGTGAGTGAGAATACAGTGAGGTTCTGGAAACCTCCTGGTCTGCTCCTACCCTCTGATGAGGTACGCACAAGGTTGTGGAAAAGGGAGGTCTAAGTAAAGCTTTCAGGGCTAGAATCCCAGGGTATCAGGTCCCTAATGATGCAAGAGTGAAAAAAGAGAGATTTTAATGATATGTCGTGAAGTACGATCAAGTCCCATCAGATACACACTTAAAGAGAGCATTATCTTCTCTTAGATGGTTATTATCAATTTTCTCCACTCTGGGAGACTGCTTCAATTATGTACCCTATTATCATACCTTAATGTCAAATTACTGAGGCTTAAAGCCTATAAAAGGATTGTGTGTAGTCATGTGACTAAGCTGAAAATGCAAGAAAAAATGCTCAATTGTATATTAAAAAGTCTAAATCTTAAAAACTCATCCCTATTGCTTCTTTTTCTTTTTAAAAATTGAACAATTGTTTCACTCTCTGTATGAAAATGTAAAGTTTTGGTGGCAGATACCACCAAATTATCAGTTGGTAATGATCAAATTTATTTTTCTGTTCCAGATCCTAGAGTACTCAGGCTACCTCCAGCTCTTAACAATCTTTGACCATTTTCTCTCAATGATTAAAGTTGAAATTGAAGAACTGTAAGCTTCAAAATAAAATGTTTCCAACTTAAATGCCAGAATTACATGCAACTGTAATATTTATTGCAAACAAGTTTGATCTGGAAAATGCTAGTAAAAACTTACCCAAAATAGCTCATCAACAAGTCCTGCCAATGGCTTGAGATGCTCTCATATCTCTCTCCTACTTATTTCTGCCCATTGAACAGATGGAGCAGTTGAAAGATTTTAGTTTTCAAAACTAAATCAGTCTTGTATGAAGTCTGATTTCCTTGCTGAATATCTAAAAAGGTGTGATCAGTTTACTCAACCTCTCTGAGCCTCAGGATCTATTAAAATGGGAAATTTTATACTTACCTTATAACTTTTGTACTTCATAAGTATTCGTCAAAGAATATATATTTTTTGTTGTTTCTTTATTGTTAAGTCAGAAGAAAGAAGAGTACATCAATCATAAAAAAAAATTACATTTTTGACACAAAATGATCTCACATGTGGAATGTAGAATAACTGGATGAGGAAATGCAATGTTTGAACGGATGGGGGATGTGTAGGTATCTTTGGCCTTAGAGATTACGGAGGAGGACAAGAAGCAACATGGAGCAGGGAGCAAGGGGATTCAAGGACATCAGTGCTACAAAGGAGTAGAACTAAATATTCTAACAACAGAGTCAACAGCACTAAAGACAAGAGATTCACGCCTCAACGACTAAACTTAGAAGAGTGCCCATCAAAATGTTGGACTGGGGATGGAAGTGGGGAGGGAAGGAACCTAGGAACCCTGGTAGATGGAAGACCGGGCTAGTTGTGTAGCTGGCTGGTGCTGGAACATGGTATGTCTAAAACCCAACAATGAATAGCTTAGTAAATTATGGTGCCTTAATAAAACCTTTAAAGCATTTCTAATTTGCATTTTGGTACCAATGAGATAATATAGGAGTTAAAGCAGTTGCTTGCATGCAGCCAATCCAGGTTTGATCCCAGCACCACATATGGTCCCCCTAGCACCATCATGAGTGACTCCTGAGTCCAATGACAGGAGTTGCCCATGAGTATTACTGGACATTGCATAAAAACAAAAAATAATTACATTTTTAAAACATAGCATATATTTATATATATGCTATATACATATATGTATATATAAAGAAATATTATTAAGTGCCAGGGAAAAATGAAAAATAGCCTTTGCAACAATATGGGTGGAATTGGAAGAGACCATACTAACCGAAATAAGTCAAAAGGAGGAGAAATATTAGATGATCTTATTCAGATGTGGGATGTAGAGAAGGAAGTTGAAGATTAGACAAACCAAATTGAAGTACATATGTGGACTCAGAGCTGTGCTACCTGACTGGGTTACAGTATGGATAACAAGGCAGTAATAAGCTGAGGAGGAGATATTGGCATGTTGGCAGTGGTTGTAGTGCACTGACATATTTTAAAGAATTGTGAAATGGTGCCCCCCAAAAACTTAGTTAGGTAAGTCAACATTATCTCAATTTTTATCACCTCAAAATCTCCCTACAAAGGCAGAAAAGTCCTTCCAATTCTGCCTAGCCTTAAAATGTCTCGGTCATATTAAAATAGATAATGAACTTATCAAAGACCATCATGGACACATAAAGACCAGTCAAGAAAGCCACCCTCACAGAATGTTCATAACCAGATACAATTTCAAGATTTTCTCCTTTGTCCTATAAGCCTGCCCAGCTCTTACACGAATCTATAAGGAACATGACAGTGAGTGTTCCCTGTAGACACAGAACTATAAATAAATGATCTTTGCTCATTGTTTCTTAGGTTTATTTTTTCTATTCTAACATTATGTAAAAACTGCTATCTGTGAAAACTGCTATTGCACAGTATCACCATAATTCATTAATGGAACATCCAGGACTTGTAACCCAAGAATAGATTTGGAAGGGATCTGTCACAGGACAGGAATGTTTAGATGAGGTTGGTGGGGAGGCAAGAGAGACAGACCAGACAAATGCTTCCTATGAGGGAGAGCCTGGAGCAGCAAATTTGCTTGAAAAAAGACTGTGGGGCCTGGAGTGATAGCACAACAGGGGGTAGAGCGGTTGCCTTGCATGCAGCTGACCCAGGTTCGATTCCCAGCATTCCAGATGGTCCCCTGAGCACTGTCAGAAGAATTCCTGAGTGCATGAGCCAGGAGTAACCCCTGTGCATCGCCAGGTGTGACCTAAAAAGAAAAAAAAGAAAAAAGAAAAAAGACTGTGATTTGGGGATAAATGGGCCATCTATTTTCCCACATAGAGCCTGACTACAAACCTCACATTGTTTTATTTTTACTAGATATAATTTGGTAAAGTGCTAAATGTCTTATAAATACATTTACAGAAGTCCTAAAGAAGGAGGAATGGCTTACAAAAACCAGAAATTTTGAGACCAAGATCCATGTTCTTCGATCATATCAATTGCTGCAAAGATGCTCAACTGCTCCAGCTGGTAAGAAGCAGGAATGTCTACAGGTGGGGCCATTCCTGACCTGTACCAAGCTGGGTCCAGAGATCTTTCATCAGGACTTCAAACAAATCCTCCACACAGTGGAGCCACTGTTCCACCTGGTTCAGATGGATGAGAGGCCTGGGTTTCCGCTTCTTATAGAGACCATTGGACTGGAGTGATGGCACAGCGGATAGGGCATTTGCCTTGCATACAGCTGACCCGGGTTCGATTCCTCTCTCCCTCTCAGAAAGCCCTGCAAGCTACCAAGAGTATCCAGCCCACATGGCAGAACCTGGCAAGCTACCCGTAGCGTATTCAATATGCCAAGAACAGTAACAAGTCTCACAATGGAGATGTTACTGGTGCTCGCTCGAGCAAATTGATGAACAACAGGATGAGAGTGATACAACAATGCAGTGCTATAGAGACCATCATATATTCCCCAACTCTCCTTGGTTTTAGGGGAGCTTTCCTAGTTTCTAAGAAAGACAGATAGAGTATTGCCACCTCAAGTCTCATGGAGGCCCTCTCCGTGAGCTCCTTCCTCTGAACAACATCTGGGTGGAGCCACAGGACATCTTGTCTACTTTCAAGATTGAAGCAGGGAAAACTCCGCTTTGTCCTTAAAGTTTCCTAAAGCTTGCTCATGTGAGACTTCTGTGTAAATAAGGAAATGTTATTCCTTCCTCAAAACACATCACTACCATCTGTCAAAAAATTTTCCATATTTATTAGTACAAAACACTTATTGTCATCTGCCAGATTTTTTAAATAATAAGTACAGAGTCATGCTGAATACAATGAGGCTGTGTGAAGAATGGTACCCCCTTGAAGGAGGCACTTTGAAAAAAATTAGGTACAACCAGGACTGCTTAGAACTTACTCCTAGTTCTGTGCTCAGGGATACATCCTGGCAGGACTTGGGGCCCATAGGTGGTGCCTGGGATGGATCCACCTCATATAAGGCTAGCACCCTGCCCACTATACTATTGCTCCATCCCAGAAGGCACCCTTTTATAGTGCACCTCCCAAACAACTCTTAAGTCTACCATACACAGAGAGTCCGAAAACAGAGTGACAGCAAAATCAAAGTGCATAGCAAAAGCAAATACAAGTGACATGGAAGCTAAATGTTCAATCCTGCTTAGAGAATGCATGCATTCTGCGTGCATTCTGCTCCTAAATTTTATACAGGAAGACTCCTGTGAGGAGCAGTCATGCAGTATGCAGAACCCAGACTTGCAGTGTGAAGATAAAAAATAACTAAGCTCCTCTGACTTCATCTTTCAAAGTATCCTGAGTCTTGGGGCTGGAGCAATAGCACAGAGGGTAGGGTGTTTGCCTTGCATGTGGCCAACCCGGGTTCAATTCCCAGCATCCCATATGGTCCCCTGAGCACCTCCAGGAGTGGTTTCCGAGTGCAGAGCCAGGAGTAACTCCTGAGCATCACCGGGTGTGACCCCAAAAGAAAAAAAATAATAAAGTATCCTGGGTCTTAACTTATGAAGAGAAAAGACACCTTCGAAAGTCAAACATCAAACTTCAAATGCCAGCTTTTGTCTAAAACCTGCTCTAGGACCGTGATCTCTGGGCTATGCTCACACCAACTTGGGTGCAGACAGCACACAGCTCCTGCAGTGACTGCCAGCACCATCATTCAGGAGCTTTTGACGTCTTAAGCCAGTGGATTTAATCAATTCGTACTAAATGTTCCTCTGTGAGTTCCTATGTGAGACCCCATCTTCAGGTCCTCCATGGAGCTCCCTGCTGAGTTTTCAGAGAATCACTGGAAGGGGCACCTGGGTCTCCTGAGCATCTCTTGGGAGGCTCAAAAAATGAAAAGGTGGTGCTAGACAGATCACTTGGTGGGTCAAGTCCTTGCTTTGCACATGGCATATACTATACCAGACCAGTCCATGAAACCCCATGTGGTTTCGCAAGTACTACCAGGAGTGATCCCTGAACACAAAGACAGGAGTAAGCCCTGAGCAGCACCAACTGTGGCTTAATAAACAAAAAATAAATGAATAGTAAGATCCCACTTAATATGAGGTCCACAGCTTACAAGAAAATTCTGAAAGAGCTCAGTAATTGTGTATGGATAAACTCAAACTTTCTTAATATCAATACAAATTTTTTTTTTTTTTTTGCTTTTGGGTCACACCCGGCGATGCACAGGGGTCACTCCTGGCTCTGCACTCAGGAATTACCCCTGGCTGAGCTCAGGAGACCATATGGGATGCTGGGAATCGAACCCGGGTCCGCCGCGTGCAAGGCAAACGCCCTACCCGCTGTGCTATCACTCCAGCCCCTATCAATACAAATTTTTTATCCTAGTTCTCCCTCTGGGAGAAACTGGCTAGCTACCGAGAATTTCCTGCCCACATGGGAGAGCCTCGAAAACTCCCAATGGTGTATTCATATGCCAAAACCGGTAACAATGCTGGGTCTCATTCCCCTGACCCTGAAAGAGCCTCCCTCATTGGGAAGGACTAGTAAAAAGAGCTTCAAAAATCTCAGGGCTAGGACGAATGGAGACATTACTGAGACCCCTTGAGAAATTCGACAATCAACAGGATGATGATGATGATGATGATGTAAAAGACGTCATATTATGAGGTTCCCTTCTTGCTAAAAAAAAGATTAATAAATTTTCTCTAAGCCCTGAATATTCCTGAATATTCACCTTCCTCAGAGCAAACTCCCCATTTGTTCCTTTCTAAATTCAGCTCCTCCTCTGGTACCAGACTTTTAGACTTGTGAGGGTGACCTGGAAAAAACAAGAAACTACTTCCACCCTGATTGTTGGTAAATGTCACTGACAAGCAAAAAACAAAACAAAACAAAAAAAAACCCCTCATATTCTGAAAACTTGTTCCTCTAGAATATAGATGAGTTTACATGAAAATTGTGTATTGTGGCAAATATCCACTGAAATAGATGCAAACAACCCTACTTCCTTAAGGACATTTTAAATTTTTGCTGTGTAGATTTATGTTGTTAATATCTGTGAGGTGATAGTTAATGTGATGTCTCTCAGGCATAGTCATTCAAGAACATTTAAAAGGCTAATATAATATATGTGGCTTGATCAATTCCCCTTTCCTAGCCAACTCTGCACACCACCAACAGGGCACCTTTCACAAAGAATGTTTCCCTCAACAGAGCAAGAGAATAAGAAAGGAAAGGGATGTTTTCTGGGCAGACGGGCCAGTCTCTAAACCCTCATCATTCCACAGTTGTTGACCAATTATGGCAGAAACAAATAATCCTTCCTGCAGTCAGTGTGGAAACGCTGGGGTTGAGCGTTCATTACTCTAAAGACATCCACAGGAAAGCCTTCATCCACCACAGTAGATTTACCCCGATTATTAACAGTATTAAAGACAATAAGAGGCTTGGGTCTCAAACGTACTCTGTAAATCAACAAGCATGCAGCAAAATCTCTCTGTTGACAACATGTTCTGTGGGGTAAACAAAGGGAAATAAAAAGCCGCATTTCCCATCACCCCAGAAATTTCTAAGAGGAAATGATTTTGCAACATAACAAAGTATGTATAAAGGAGGGAGCTTTAGTTCCCTCAATATGTGTGTCCTACACAGGACCTCCCACTGATGTACCGACTGGGACTTTCTCTTCTCTCTCGGGAGCCACTGGTCCTGCTCTTACCAGAAGCCAAGGAGGCTAACGCCCCCAGAAGAGCCTGCCTTTTTTTTGTACCAAATCAGAACAAATCCGAACAAATCCACAGGCACTGTGGACTTTCTTTTTTGCTGTTTGCTCTCAGGCAAAACTCCTATTGATTTACAAATGCCCATTTCCCACACAAAAACAACTTCTAGAGAAGAAATGCCAGAAGAGAATTAAGCCTCAGAATGTGCCCGGAGCTGAAAACCTTCCTCTTTGTTTTCATGGCGGAGATGACCCCTAAGGGGGGGTCATCAATCTTGCAGAATTCTGTGTATTTGGAAGGGGACAGGAAGTTTCCAGGGATCCTTAATCAGAAGTAGGGACTCCCAGAACTAGAAACAAAATAATAATAGGACACTGCTGGGGGGGAGGGGCGTCTTATTCTGAAAGGCCAAGGCCAGTGCTGAAGCTAGAGACATTGAAAATATGCAAAATACTAAGCAGACAGAGTCTGGTGTTTTTTTCTGTAAATTATCAAACATAAGTCTTATCACAACCCTGGCCTGCCATGTTGCTGGTTACTAGTCTGGGAAAGATGGTGGCTTGTAAATTTAGCAATCTGACCTGTAGAAACTGTTTGAGGGAAGTCTTATTAAAAGAAAAACTGGCTCACACTCTCCATCTTAATTCAGCTCTTTTCTTTTTAGAGAAGCTCATTCTCTTTCTCTCTTACAATCTCCTCTCTCTCTCTCTCTCTCTCTCTCTCTCTCTCTCTCTCTCTCTCTCTCTCTCTCTCTCTCTCTCTCTCTCTGGGTATGTGTTTCTGTCTCTGTCTCTCTCTCCTCTCTCTCTCTCTCTCTCTCTCTCTCTCTCTCTCTCTCTCTCACACACACACACACACACACACACACACACACACACACACCTTTTAAAATTCTTTCTCTAATAGAACATCCAGGGCTACCTAACTCATACATTTTAACCACAGTGATACACTCAATAGCAAGGCTGTGCTATAACTTACGTCACATGCTCCTATTGCCATGCATTTAAGTTGTGAGTGACTTTTTTGGTATCAGTTTTATCAGTGTTATCAAGATATGTGGTGATAACCCTGGCACATTTAAGGACTAGTGATAGGAAAGACCACTGAGGATTATCTGAGAAATCATCTCAGTACACAGTGGTCTGAACCCTGGACTAGAGCAAACACTCTGAAGATCTTTTTTTTTCAATCCTACTTTCCCATGGCAACAAGTCAAATTTGTAAGAAACTGAAAATTTACTGTGAAAGCAAGATACAACTAATCTTTAGTTTAAAGAGGAGTCTGAAAATAGAAACACATTTAAAAGTGCAAAGTGGAACAAGCTTCAGGGAGAACAAATATAAAATTTCTTTATCAATTAAAATTGAAATACTGAAGGTGGAGAGATAGTACAGCAGGCAGTTGCCTTGTGTGTAGACAACCCAGGTTCTAAACCCTGGCACCACATATGGTCCCCCAAGCCATGCCAGTTGTGATACCTGAGTACGGAGCCAGGAGTAAGCCCCGAGTACCACCAACTGTGACCCAAAAGCCAAAAAACAGCAAGCAAACTACTGGGAAAAACAGGTGTGGAAAAAAATATAAACTAATATATGATCCAGCAGTTATTAACTGATCCAGCAGTTCTATTACTGCATCTATATTCCCAAAGATTTAACACTGAGTTCTTAAAGAGATATTTGCATGCCCATGTTCATAGCAGCATTATTCACAATGTTAAAACATGGAAGACACCTAAGTGTCTGTCAATGGATGACATGCTTAATGCTGCCAAATTGTTTACTTGAAAATGGTTCAGATGGTAAGCATAAGTTATGTCTTTTCACATACACACGCACACTCTCACATGCAAGCACACAAATACACACACAACAGTAATAAAATCCTCCCTAGAGTAACCATAGCAGTTGGTTAGATTGTTAATTTTTCTTTTTAATCTTTATTCCTTATAAATTAAGGTTTCTATACATTCGAAACTCAAACGAATTAGAAAGGTTAATGGCGATAAAATATGATGTTTTACCATCATTGTATCACTGTCACCATCATCCCGTTGCTCATTGATTTGCTCGAGCGAGCACCAGTAATGTCTCCATTGTGAGACTTGTTGTTACTGTTTTTGGTATATCGAATACACCATGGGTACCTTGCCTGGCTCTGCCTTGTGGACAAGATACTCTCGGTAGCTTGATGGGCTCTCCGAGAGGGGCAGAGGAATCAAACCTGGGTCAGCCACGTGCAAGGCAAATGCCCTACCCGCTGTGCTATCTTTCCAGCCCAACATTTTAGCATTACTCACCAAAACAAAAAGGACTAGAAATGTAGTCATTCATTGCTACCCCTTCTAAAAATTTATTTTCTCCCTTTTTTAAAAAAAGGAGAAAACAGGTTTTTCTATATCTCATCCATAAAAACACAGAAAGTCACTAGGAGATGCACCAGGGTGGACATTTGGATTCTACCACATCTAAAGGATAGAAGAATGATTAATTTTATAGACCACCTCTTACCAATGTTGATAATTTTGGATTAGATAAAGTTCCTAAAGATTGTTTCATTCTCTTAGTTTCCCACAAGTTTTACCTGAGATATAACTCTATATCAGAGAGTCTCTTGCCTGCACACCTGGCTGTCATCCCCAGGGCCCCTCGGAGGGGATGGGCTCCAGCTTCCCTCCCCACCCCAAGCAGAGCTCCCGGTGGCCGAAGACCACTGGAACCTAGCTGCAGCCATGCTGGAGGCTCCTCTCTACACGTTCGGACAGGCCTCACGCATGAAGGTACCCGCAGAGGAACCCAGGTGTGTGTAATCCCATCAATGGTCAACATCCAGAGACTTAAAAGCAAGCTTGGGGCTGGGGCAATAGCACAGCGGGTAGGGCGTTTGCCTTGCATGCGGCCGACCTGGGTTCGAATCCCAGCATCCCATATGGTCCCCTGAGCACCGCCAGGGGTAATTCCTGAGTGCAAAGCCAGGAGTAACCTCTGTGCATCGCCAGGCATGACCCAAAAAGCAAAAATAAATAAATAAATAAATAAAAAATAAAAGCAAGCTCTCAGAAGCGTGCAGCCTTCTTTAGCCTGATTCTCCCTTTGTGAGATACTGGCAGTCTTCTGAGAGTTTCCTGCCCATTGGGACAGTCTTGCAAGCTTCCCATGGTGTATTTATATGCAAAATCCAGTAACAAGCTGGATCTCATTCCCGTGACCCTGAAGAGCCCCCAGTGCAACATCGTTGGGAGGGCCAAGTTCAGATGGACTTCTAAGATCTCAGGGAAAGGATGAAATGAGATGTTACTGGGCCCGCCCGAGAAATCGGTGTTTAACGGGCTATCGTGATCGTGATCGTGATAACTCTATATCCTTCCTAACTCTCCTCAGCAAGGCTGGCACATGCTCCCAAACTAAGTTCCACATCAGCATAAACATATACATACATATATGCAAAAATTCATGTACATATATATATAAATTGTTATATCACTGTATCACTGTTAGCCCATTGGTCATCCATTTGCTCAAGCAGGCACCAGTAATGTCTCCATTCATCCTAGCCCTGAGATTTTAGAAGACTCTCTTTACTCATTCTTCCTAGCGGTGCCTCATTGGAGGCTCTTTCAGGGTCAGGGGAATGAGACCCATCATTGTTACTGTATTTGGTATATCGAATATGCCACGGAGAGCTTGCCAGGCTCTGTCGTGTGGGCAGGATGCTATCGATACCTTGCCAGTTTCTCTGTGAGGGAGAACTAAGTTAAAAGAGGTCACGCGGGTGCAAATGCCCACTTCCAGGAGCATTGTTTTATAGTCTCTGGATCTTGGCTATTGATGGGATTATATATACATATATATATATAGAACAATTATATATATAACAATTTTTGGTTTAGCAATCAAATCAGTTGTGTGCAAATAATATTTACTTAAGATACCTTTAAAATATTTTATATCATGGTGAAGTCTTTGACATCTTAGTGATAGAAGTACAAAAACTGTATACCAGTCACATAAAATGTTATCACTATTATAACCATGTTACCTCAACTACAATGAAAAATTATTTTAGATATTCTATATCCATCTACTTATGTAGATGGTCTTATAATATCTTTAGGTAGTATTACTCACTCTCTATTTCTCCATCCATGCATTATCACTAATCAATGGTGAGTCTAGGCATTACCCTCCTCTAGTGGAAACTAGGAAGGAAAAAGCCAGAGGCAAATATTGACTCAAATTAAGCTTTTTTTATTCTTCATGCTCAAGTATAAAGGAAGCAGTCAAGAAACCCAGCATGAAAAAACTGTTGGTTCTCATCATGCAGGGCAGGATGGGGGTTCACTTTTGAGCACAGCAAATGGTAAGGTCCCTGCCTCTCAACACTGTCTCAAAAGGTAGTGGTGGCTATCCTCTTTGGCATTTGCCCGGTGAGGAATTATGTCCTGACATGTACCACATGTACCACACCATGCTAACTCTCCAGCCCTGAGTCAGATTTGCAGTATTAGAACAAAGCAAGAAGTCACAAAAAAGGTCAGATTATGTCTGTCTTGGCTCAAACTGGCTTAGTCCACTTTCTTTTGTCAAGCTCATATTTTTCAGTACAATCCTCCTTTTGAGATAAATGCTCAGAATACAGGGCTTTAGTATTTCCTTCTAAGGTAAAGATGCAATGCCCTGGGCACAGGTGGGACTGGATATCCTGCTCCTTAACTTACTCTGAACTCAGAGGCTTTAGCTCAAGGGCTCCGTTGGGCCAACTGACAACAGTATCACCTTTCCATTCATCTATGACTTCAGACTTCCTGATTATCTCCTGCTTTATCTGGGTTCTGCTTGAATATAACAATACAATTCTATAAGTTCTTACTGTCAAGTAGCACTGTAGCACTGTTGTAGCACTGTCGTTCTGTTCATCTATTTGCTCGAGCGGGCACCAGTAACGTCTCCATTGTGAGACTTGTTACTGTTTTTGGCATATCGAATACACCACGGGTAGCTTGCCAGGCTCTGCCGTGTGGGCGGGATACTCTAGGTAGCTTGCCGGGCTCTCTGAGAGGGACAGAGGAGTCGAACCTGGGTCAGCCAAGTGCAAGGCAAATGCCCTACCTGCTGTGCTATGTAAGTACTAGCTATTTAAATGGTACCCGTACTGTAAGAAAAATAGAAAATATATAAACTTTTATTTTGCGTTGTAATTGACTCCACTAATCCGGGAAACTATGTGGCTCTCAACTTCCCATCTTATTCACCATACCCCACTCCCACAAATACCTCATACCTGAGAGAACTGTTTATCACCACCCCCACCACCCTCTCCATAACAATGTAGCCAGTGGCAGCCTAGGGGAGGGTGTGGGTGAGGGAGGAGACTGGTACCTCTCAGTGCTGTTGTTTAAATTTCGTTCCCTTCTTTTTTTTTTCTCTTTTTGGGTCACACCTGGCGATACACAGGATCACTCCTGGCTTTGAACTCAGGAATTACTCCTGGTGGTGCTCAGAGGACCATATGGGATTCTGGGAATCGAACCCGGGTCAGCCGCTTGCAAGGCTACCTGAGTACAAGGCAAATGCCCTACCTGCTGTGCTATCTCTGCAGCTCCATAAACTTCTTTCCCTTTTTGGGAGACCAAGTAAAATGTGGTTGGAGTTCCCGCTCGGGAAGAGAGATGCGTGCTGAAAGTAAACTAGAGACTGAACACAATGACCACTCAATACCCCTATTGCAAGCAAGCCACAACATCCAATTGGAGATAGAGAAATCAAAAGGGAATACCCTGCCACAGAGGCAGGGTGGGGTGGGGGGGAGATGGGATTGGGGGGGTGGGAGGGATACTGGGTTTATTGGTGGTGGAGAATGGGCCCTGGTGGAGGGATGTGTTTGCAAACATTGTATGAGGGAAAAACAAGCTCAAAAATGTGTGAATTCGTATCTGTACCCTCATGGTGACTCACTAATTAAAGAATAAAATAAATTAAAAAAAAAAAAAGAAACTTCTTTCCCTTTTTGCGAATGGTCCCCAACTTCAAAGAAGAAAGATGAAGCCACAGGGGATGGGGGCGTGGCCTAACCTCCCTTTTTTTATGAGGAAGTGAATCAGATATGGGAATTTGACCAGGAAAGGTCACTACTTACGTACTGTCAAGTAGAGGATAGTAATAGATAAGCACATTATTCTATAGTATTTGGCATAAAATGTGATAGGTGTAGGTTTTCTAAGGGAGGGAATTATTCTGGTTATGTTGGGGCTCAAAGAAATCCACCCCAAATGCCATAGTATTTTAGTTTCCTGTGAAGCAGCCAATGCAGAAATTTTTCTGATCCTTTCCTTCCTCCTAAAAGTAGGAAATCTATCCTGGTATGAAGGGTGAATTCTCTGTTAGTAGGCAAAGAAATACTACCTCTTCACAAAGTTTCAGAATCCTATTTTCTTCTGTTCAACTCACTAATGAAGTGGCCTAAACCAAAAACTTCAAGAATTTCTTTGTTTCCAAAGTACTTAAGGTGTTTCTCTATTTTTATTACGTCTTCCATTCATAGTGCTGCTCCACAAGAACAGGTTTTATTGGTCTTCTGCTAGTACTGTGTGGACCTAATTATCTTCCAGGCATAGGACCTAGAGGATCAGAGGAAGAGTTTCTTCCCCAATGATTGTTACATAAAGTTCATTGCAAACCTTAGTGATTTTAAACAAGACCCAGCACGTACTATTTCTCAAGGATTCTGTACATCAAAAATTGAGGAATAATTTAGTGGAGGCTTTCTGGATCAGAAGACTCTATGACATTGTGCTCAGGTCATGATTGGGCTGCGGTTAATCTAGATTCTTATGCACTCTTGCCTGGTACCTTTGTTGAGAAGACACAAGCAACAAGGGCCTTTAGAGATCTTCCTATGTCTCTAGCTTCTCCACCACACCCATCTCTCCCACCATTTGGTAGCTTGGTAGCTAATGGTAGCTACTTGGTAGCTTAATGACAGATGAAATGTTGCCTAGTGTTGCCAATTCTCTAAGAGTATGCATCTAATCAGACTATAAAGCATAAGCCAGTCATACATTTGATAGCCACGTCTCAGCTCAAATGAGATACATGTATCCTGTTCCTGGAAACTATCACAAAGACTTATGAAAAGTCCAGGAGTAGCAGCACTGTAGCACTGTCATCCCCTTGTTCATCGATTTGCTTGAGCAGGCACTAGTAACGTCTTCATTGTGAGACTTGTTACTGTTTTTGGCATATCGAATACACCACAGGTAGCTTGCCAGGCTCTGCTATGAGGGTGAGATACTCTTGGTAGCTTGCTGGGCTCTCCAAGAGGGACAGAGTAATTGAACCTGGGTTGGCCACATGCAAGGCAAACGCCCTACCCACTGTGCTATCACTCCAGTCGTAGTAGAAAAATTAATTTCACCTCTTTTTGTTTGTGACTTGATTGTTTCCATTGAGCCTCCCAAACAATGCTCAAGCACCTCACAGGGCCCTACCCAGTAATTCTTGGCCAACCTGGCCAGAGACTCAATGCAAGAACCTAAATGTTGTATCCTGGGCCTTGAGATACCAGGAACCACCTGAACCACCGCATAGTGCTCAGGAACCACCAAGGTCATACCTGGAAGTGCTGAGAGCCTCCAGGAAAGCACCTGGTAATGCCAGGGATGGAGGTGGATATGATGCTGGGGATCAAACTAGATCAGACCCAAGCCTTGACAAATATATAATCCCTGTACTGTCACCCTGCCCCATAAATTCCACCTCTTCATGGGGATAGCAAGATGCTGGATAAACACATAGAGAGGTTACTATGCTCATATTTGAATATGTAATGAAGAAGCATTGTGATGCAGTGGCTGATGCCAGAAGAAGTTTGTTTTATATATGGAAACACAAAACAGTTCTGAAAGGTTAAGGAGTCTGCCTAAGGCAACTTTCTCTTACTAATAATAATAGCTGCCACTTAGTAAGCTAAACACTTTTATACATTAACTCATTTAATTCTCACAACAACCTCAGCAGTAAGTGACACATTAGCATCCTCATTCTAAAGATAAAAATTCTAATGTATACATAAGCGATTTATCTAAGTCAAAGATCCAGGAAACGAGAGGCTAAAGCTACAGCCAGGCAGTCTGTCTTGGCCATGATGGAACTGCCAGAGACTCCATTACAAGTCACAGAGGCCAAATCCACAACCCAGATTCTCTCAGCTCACAGGCAGGAGGTCAAGCATCGGGACAAGGAAGATAGTGGCTACTCTGAAAGTAGTCATGAAATTCCTTCTTTATAAAAAATTGGTAAAGCAAGCTTCATGGACATATTTGATAAAGATTGAGACTACAAGCATAACCTAGAAGAACTAAAGCTAGAGTTGACTGTTTCATATAAGAAATTAACAAGAGGGCCAGAGAAACTGTACAGGAGTTAAGGTGCACTCCTTACACAATTGACCGCTGATAAATCCCCCAGTATTACATGATCCAAAAGCATCACTGGGTATATCCCTAAAGGCCCCTGAGCACCCCAGGTGCCCCAGGTTATCCCCAGAACTGCAGGGTTTGAGCAGCACCACGTCTATTGATCCTTACATTGAACCACCACCGGATTAGCTGAGAATCACTGAGAGGGCCACCCTCTTCAGGGAAAATAAAAAAGGAAAGTGGAATAAATAAAAGTTCATTTACTAGGGAAGAGAGAAAATATGGGAGACCAACTAGAAAAAAAGCTGAAATTAGAATAGAAAATGCTACTAATGACAGTTTTCCAGAGGTAGAAATAGCTAAGTTTCCTTAAAGAACAGGAACATCTAACCATTCGTGTAGAATGAACTTCATCCAATATTCCCAATATTTCCATTGCTGAGCAAACAATTCAAGTGGGCTTCCCAGACCCCTACAATAGAGTGAAACCATATAACTGGCTCTCTCTTATAATATATGTGTCACTTGCTACACAACACAGTTAATTGCCTCCAGAATCACTTCCCTTTTCCTTCTGTGATGGTGAACCAAAATATCTGAGACAGTGGTAGAGATGCTATTCCAGCATTGACTTCTGGGCTGCCACATTGAGCACAGCTTCTTGTATAACATGAGCTGCAATGGATGTTATTTCAATATTATGATAGCCAAAGCTATTTTTTCAGTGGTCAAGGAGTTTGCCTTGCATGCAACAGACTTAGGTTCAATCCCCAGCTCAGTCCCATACAGTCAGTCCCCCAAGCACCACCAGGAGTAATCCCTGAGCACAAAGCCCTAAGCATCACTGGGTGTGGCCTAAGAACCAAAATAAATATTATGAAAGTTCTTAAACATTCAGAAATTGAATTTTACAGTGAGATCTCTGTTCCCACTACCTAGATCCTATAATATCATTCTGTTCTACTCACTTTATCTCCTATTCATCATTTCATTATCCCTTTACTCTTTCACAATCCATTTGCTATAACGTAAGCTTCAGACATCAGCATTTCAAAATAAGTTCCAGACATCAACACCCAACATACTGAATTCATTTGGTCTTCTCTTACTCTTCACCACATCCCTTTCTGTACTCCCTCTCATTCACTACACTCCAGCTGCAGTAGCACATGGTTAACTTTTGAATATACCTGACTCTCCTGACTGCCTTAAATAGAAGGGGCTGAAAACTGAAAAGACTTCCACTAACCTAATGGGAAACCTAAAGTCAATCACAGACTTGCTCAGATCAATGCTCAAATGTCAATAAATATGGGACTGACTAGTCTGTCCCAATCTGCCAGTTTCAATGCAATAGCAACAACCTCTTACAAACACAAAGGGAACTGAAGGAAAAAGTAGAAGTTGTAGTTGCAAAAGAGTACACTTCTCAAGTACCTCCCTCTTCTCAGGGAAGCAAAACTCTTCCAAATAGAAGCAAAAAATTCCTCTTCTGTATTATAATCCAAACCGTACTTAATGGCAATGGGGAACAGGACTAACAAGAGGGTCGCCATCTATCCCCCAGATTTTATGGCAACAACAATGTGGACATTGTAAGCAAGGATGAAAGGACACCAGCATCCACCCTTCTGACAGATCAGGAGATTAAGAAACAGAATCCTTGAGCTCGGTACTTGCACTGCCATTCATTTCATTTTTAAATAATGTCCTATTCAACAATAGATTCCTATTCTACAATAGATTCCTCTTCTGCAAATTCTGAGGTTGTACTAGACATAACTTCTCAAAATTAATTTTGGGACACATGAACTTCCATGTGTTTCAAAGAGCTGATCTTCCTGCAAAGGGTTGCTCATATATATGTATGTCTCCTTCAATGACAGGGATGCCAGGATGTCATTGATCATCTATTTTCCAGAGAAGAAAATTTTTTTAATTGAATCACCATGTGACACACAGTTACAAAGTTGTTCATGATTGGGTTTCTGTCATAAAACGTTCCAACACCCATCCCTTCACCAGTGTACAGTTCCCACCACCAATGTCCCCCGTTTCCCTTCCCCCACCAGCCCTGCCTCTATGGTGGATGGTAGACACCTCTCTCTCTCTCTCTCTCTCTCTCTCTCTCTCTCTCTCTCTTCCTCTCTCACTCTTTCCTTTTTTGGCATTATGGTTTGTAGTACAGGTTCTGAAAGGTTATCCTGTATGTCCCTTTTTCTCCCTTCAGCAATTAGTTCGTGTCCAAAGTGATCATTTTCAACTATCATTGTCATAGTATTCCTTTCTCTGTCCTAACTTACCTCCCCAACCCAGAGAAGAAAACTTTAACAGAAACATTTTTAACTGCTCCTTCCCTGAAAGTTGTAAAGAATTATATTTTTGTACCATGACAACATTTTAAAAACCACAGTTTAGATTCAATACTTAGATCTCAAAACCGTACAGCATAAGAACAATGGCTTTTCAACAATTTTTATGGTTTCTTCACCAGTTAAAATCACCCTCATATTTGGGTTGCTAACCATAGTTACTAACTGTTATCCTATCACTCAATCTAAAAATTAGCAAATGAGAACAATGCTCACCTTGACACCAGGACCTCAGTCATCACCGGAAATCTCTATCCATGTATGAGTAGTCTTGGTCCTCTGTTCTCTGAAGGAGTTTGTGCTGAGAATCTGTAAAATAAATTGTAATTTCTAAAACCTTCAGCAGAAGGCATGGAATCTTGGATCTAGTCATTCACCTAGCCAGTGAAAAAAGTAGAATGAATAACTAAACCATATGTTTTCTATGTTGGCATGCCACACACTTAATAGTCCTTACTATAACTAGTGGTCACAAGATACATACTACATGAATAAATGGAAAAAAATGAATTGACTGTTTTGCCAAAAACTTCCTTTAGATATATCTTGGAATCTGCACAAAACCATCTTACTTCCTCTGCAGTTGGCAATGACTTGCCTTGACTATGTTTGTGTGTCAGCACATCTTCTGTGATTCCCATTTCTAAGATAAATACTGCAAAACGCTCCATTATAGGGAAATACAAATCAGCCCTCAACCTCTGCACAGAAAAATTCTTTCATTTGACAGTAGTTCAGAGAAGCCCTTATGTACCTCATTTCCATAGTTTCTCAACCTTACCCCAAGCCAGTCTGTATTACGATCTCTTAAATTCACACACAATTGGTGACATGAAATGCATAAACCCTAACTATTTGCCCAGAAGTGTGACATTAAACTAGGATTATCAAGGACTAGGAAAAATATTTTTGGAAAATGAGTAAAATCTTTTTCATCCTTCCTTCCAAATATTTCAAAATCTACTCCTGGATTAAGCAAGACCAGAAGACAGATGTGAACTAAAAACTGATATTGGCCCTTCTTTTTCCTTCCCTACATTCCTCTCATCATGGCTTTCAAAAGACTTTCATTGACATGGGCCTATGTTGTGATGCTTTGAATTTTCTTTAGAAATACAGTGAGACACCCAAAGGAGTCCTAGTCATCAATGATGAGAAGGTGAGGAAGCGGCAGGAGGTTCTTTCACAGTGGGCTCCGCTAGGAAGAGTCCCAGAAAGAATGTCTATTTCTTGGCTTTTGTTTCAGTGTTGGAGGCCACATTCAGCTGTACTCAGGGCTTACTTCTGACTCTGTTCTCAGGGATCACTCCTGGTGGGCTCAGGGACCATGTGGGGTGCTAGAGACCAAACTTGGGTGTGCTGCGTGCAAGGCAAACACCCTGCCCTGCCACTGTGCTATTACTCAGGTGCAGGAATGTCATTCTTAAGAGTATAGAAATAAATTTTGCATCTTCTAAGGGCTAAGTTTATTTTTAATTTCATGAACTCTGGACAGGATAACCAATTAAATGTCCCTTTTTGTTTAGTTTCTAGAATACTTGCAGAGCAATTTGAGGCCCATCTGTTACAAGGGTAACAGATTGTACTGTCTGCACTTCTTTTTTTGGCTTCATTCCTGACTCTTTTTTACATTCTTCGCCAGTAATTTTCCTTCTTGTTTCTTATCCACTCTCTACTCGTATTGTTTGAAAGTTGATATGTCCATACAGATAAGGGAGAAGCATCAATTTATTAATTTCTTTGAGGAAGTTACCATAAAATTAAATCTCACCCAAATTTAGTTTTTTAAATCTTTCCTCCCCGGGATACCAGCAGGTTGTCAGGTACCCAGGTGTCTTGGAGCCCAGGATCTCAGCACATGCCGTGAGTACTTTCTAAATCACTGAGTCACCTTCCAGGCCCTTTCTCACTGGCAATCCCTAAAACAGTGATTCAGAATTTCCTTAGTATAGAGTGGTGGCACTGGTGTTTAAATTCACAACCTTGTCTTTCACAGGCAAGTATTTTATGTGATTCAATAAACTATGGGCTTCTACTTTACTAAATTTTAAGAAATGTTTAAAAATCATGGCCATTCTTGTCAACCTTTTGACAAGACATTGTAGCATAAGGAAATTCTGATAATTTTCCCATAAACAGCAACTAATAAATGTTTCCACTCACAGGGGTTAAAAGACCTTTAGGTGCTGGAGTGCTTACAGGGGGCTGAGGTTCATTCCTGGACATTGCCTGTTTTCCAATCAAGACAGCTGTGCCCGTCTCCCAGAAAGAAAAGGTCTGGATCGCAGCTCCACAATATAGTGCTTCAGAGCACTTGACTGACATAGGTGAAGCCCTGAGTTTCATCCCCAGTGGCATAAAACAAAAGCTTACAACCAATAATAATCTTTATCAAAAATGTAAGAGCAGAAAAATAACTAACAACACTAAGTGTTATTGTTGTAATTATTAGCTCAGAACTAGAAGGATGAACAAAAAAGGCAAATATGCTATATTGATACTTTGGTTAAAGACCAACTCTATATAGTAAAGAGCATAAGTTTGGATAAAGGAACATTTATGTGACAGAGAAGCATGAACCAAAACTACACATGACACCCCGCACCCTGCAATGGAAATATTGAACAAACTTGAACCCTCACCATGGTTCACTGGGTCACACAATCACACAATCATCACCTGGAGCGATTGGGAAGCTTTATTTTCACCCATAATAAAGTTTAAGACAAAAATGATAAGAACAGTTGATATCGTAATAGCTGCTGTAAAGATGGTCTGAAATTTTTTTAAAGACTAACACATTAAATTCTCAAGACTGAGTATTAGGTTATGGGATCGGAGAGGAGTCTACAAGGATTGTGATTCAGTTCTTAAATGTTTCTAAAATGGTACAACCTGATATTAAATGTTCCTATAAAATAAAATTTCCTCACAAACAATGTCAGAAACTGAAATCCTTAAAAGAGAGAGAGATTACATCTTCCATGCTAACAGCTTACCAAATCAAAATGTATCTCTTTTATTCATAAAATGATGCATATACTTACAAATAAAAGCCCAATGCTGGGCATTTTGAAATGAGTTACATAACCTCTGAAAGCAAATAAGATCATTTTCTTTTGCATCTCTTCACTCTTAGTAATTACCTGACTGAATTTTAACCTACGCTAAACAGGGAGGGAGAATCTCTGTGCCCTGGCCAAATATTGCAGTAATCTTTATGCATGTTTTCTTCCCTTCCAAAAGCCTATCTCTTAATAAGATTTTTTTATTAATTTCCTCCAGCAGATTTCCACTATCAGATGTGCTGGTCGTGCATCACAAATGACCTGTGTTTTAGTGGTTACTGGTCATTATGTAAGTAAAGAGGGGAACATCTCCTTCTGTGCAACTCAGTGATTTAATAATTATTAATGAGACATTATGCCTTTGTACATTTCTGACAGATGATTAAGTGCACTATAAATGTTAAACATTGCTCTCTGAGGTCTGGAAAAGTGATGCCAAACGCCTACTCATGCTTCACACAATCAGAAAAGACAAATTAGATTATGGCAATATGGGAACACTATTGATTTTTTGTAATATTTACAAACTGCAGGTAAAATGTAATATGAGAAAAAGCATATGTGATGATGGCAGGTCCATTACTCGAGAGGTTTTTTCCCCTATACTCATTTGAAAGCAATTTATCTTACAGGCAGGGTGTTCGGATAACTCTTGCAGACAAGGTGTTGAGTCAACTTCCTGAGGTATGTTTCTTCTATCAGTCCCTGATTAGCAGCAGGAACCTCATTCTTACCTTTAGCTTTATAGTCTTTTTTTGCTAATACTTCTTGGATACAGGACTTTTAGCTCTGAGACCTGTTTGTAGGTTAGAATCAACTAGAAAACAATTAACATAGATTCATTCCTTGGGCTCCCTAGCCCAATTAAACTATAATCTCTTGATGTGATCATGAGCATTATTATTTTATTTACAACTTCAAAATGTTCCTAAAAGTTGGGGGTGGGCTACCTCCCCTTATCTCCCTGTACTTCCAGAAGCCCTGGCAGTGATGCACATGTCCCAAAGCCACCATCCAGTTTAACTCCAACTGTATCACCCCATTAACAATTTTGGACAACCTGGAATGTGAGGCTGCATTCATGGCTGCGTGACATCTGTAACTCTACAACACTGATAAAGCAGGAATAGCACACCAGATTGAATGGGATTGTAATGTAAAAGGTAGCCAATCTCTATTCACAAAATATAAAGACAGAAGGCTTAACCCTAAACAACATTTCAGTAATCTCCTATACAAGGGCTTAATGGCTGCATGGTGAGGTACAACAATCTTCTCTAACTTCCTTCTAAGGAAACACTTTTTGATCATTTTTTCAGCAAATTGTTTATAACAAGCAATGTAAAATAAATTATTGGAGGTCTGCTATGGGAGCCACTTTAAGGGATTGTTAGGAAAATTGGAGGTAATGATGATGGGAAGGTGCAATGACAGAGGAATTGGTGTTGGTATATTGGATGTTGGACCAAAAAAAAGTAGTTAAAGAAAAGTAAAAGAAAATTTGTGAAATTTGTTATATCTTACAATGATGTTATTAAAATAATTGAAGATTTTTTAATGTTCATAAGAGAGCAAGTGCGATAGTACAGTGGCTAAGATGCTTGCCTTACAAACAGCCAACCCAGGTTACCCAGGTTTCATCCCTGACACCCCACACGGTCTCCTGAGCACCACCAGCAATAATACCTGAGCACTTCCAGATTTGGCACAAAATAAAACAAAACAAAAAATGTTCCTAAAGTATATAGCCAGGGTATGAAAATTTCTGATCAATACTTTTAACTGTATCAGATTTAAAATGTGGAACCAAAAATTTTTTGCACATCTCCCAAGAAGAGGAGGTGTCTGGATCTCACTATCCTCTAGAATCTAAGTTTCATGACAGCTTAAAGGCAAACAAGGCATTGTGCCAAGATCGGGGTCCAGTCCTTAACAAGGCAGCTTCTATTTCCTTCATGGCTTTTCAGGTCATGTTCCTGGAGACCAGCTCCCATGTGATGAAGCTCAAGCAGTACGCGGAGCCCCACACAGAAAGAAGCAAAGACCCTACCCCAGAGTCTGGTTGGGTAGCTAGACTAACCAACTGTATAAAGGAGCAACCTCACACGGTGCGACTGCAGACCCCAGTAGATTGACTCTAGCTTCTGTCTCCTAGAAGCCTCTCTCTCATAGGTATTCCTGCCAAGCGCTGGCCAGACTTCAAATTCATGGAAAAATAAATGATTGTTGTTATTTTAAGTCACTGAATTATGTGGTGGTTTGTTAAACAATAAATAACTGGAACATCTGCTCACCCAAATGGTGTCATGGAAAGGGATTTACTCTTTTAAGGGTTGAATTATCAGCATTAATGGGCTCAATGCCTCCAAAAACAGAGCCTTTCATCTTCACGTTGGCAGGAAAGCTAAGATTCCTCTTCCTTCGTAACGCATGATACAGCTCCTCCAGGAAACCTCCTCTGAGTATGTCAATTCTCTGTAATTTTTCTAATTATTCCAACCTTATTTTCAAAGTTAATTAGCGCCTTGGTCACATACAGTGATAAATTCAAAATATTGAATACCAATTTTTATTTGGAAGATAGTTTGATGAGATGATAATCACAGTTTTTGAAGAGCCAAATTCTGGAAAAGCGCAAAACAGCTTAGATGGAATTGATTTAAAAAAAAAACAGATTGAATAAACTGATTTTAAGTAATGAATACAGTGATGGATGGGGAAGCTGCAGTGTTCGGGGGTAGGGATCTGTTTACCTCCCTATGTATAGTAGGCAGATAAGTGTCAGCAGGGCACCCTAGTACACATATTTCTCAGCTTGGGATGCCAAGAGAAAATACCACAGACTGGGTGTCTTGAACAAAAGAATTAACTTTTTAGAGTTTGGGGAGCTAGAAATGCCAGATTAAGATGAGGTGCAAGGTTGGCTTCTAGTGATACAACTCTTCTTGACTTATAATACACACTATCTTCCTGCCATGTCTTCTCATAGCCTTTCCTCTATAATATGTAGGATTGTGGGGGAGGGGAAGAAAGAATAGAGGGAGGGACCGAGAGAAAAGAGAGAAAGATATACTGTTTCTTTTCATACAAGGACATCATTCTTGCCAGATTGAGCTTCTATTCTTATAAACCTGTTTCATAGTACCTAACTAATGACTGTCTCCAAGTGACTTTAGAGGTTAAAACTTCAACAGAGGAACCTAGGAGTTAAAAGAACACAATTTGATTCACAACAGAAGAAAAAGGATTAGAATAAGTGAAGTTCTAAATTAAATGATACCTTTTTATACATCGCAGGCTGGGTCATCATTTTCCCATTGTAGATTCCAATAGCAATAATGATTGTAAGTATTTGTTAATCACATACCAAGAGCCCAACACTTCACATTATCACAGTTTTCTCCTCTAAATAGCTCCAAAAAATGTTCATATTATCTCCATTTTTTTAACTGAAGAGTTCACCATAGGAAATTCAATTGCTTATCCATGATCTCAGAGCTGGTAGATATCAGAACAGAAATTTGAACTCAGGTAAGAGAGCTTCAAAGTCTCTGCTCGGAGTGCCAAGCCTAACTAGTTATTTCTGTCTAAATTTCATTCCTTCCCTGAATATATATTCATTGCATTAACCCACATTAATGCAGGTTCCATGCTAAAAAAAGTCCTGGGGAATGCAAAGTCAAATTGATCCTTGGCAAAAGGAAAGAACTAACCTGAAACTTGTTGTTAAGACAGTAAGGGGAAAGAGAGATAGCTCAACACTCCAAGAATAAGCCAAGCTTTATAACCAAAGAGGAGCCATAGAGTTAGTGGATACAAATTCTAAGAGACTTCAAGACTGAAGGAAGTCTTGCTTGACTGATTCAGCAGGGTTCTTGCTAAAATCTTGGGAGTGGTGTGTGTGAAGTTTGATTTGATACTGAGCACTAGATATTTTGGTTAAACTGACCTAGCAGGATTATGTACCAAGTGGACAAAATAGGCCAAAGACAAATCAAAGTCTTATGGTCTAGTCAAGAAGAAAAGAAATCTTGGCTTGGTCAAGGAGGAAGTCTTACACCTATCCTAAAAAAAAAAAAAAAAAAAAAAAAAAAAAAAAAAAGCTAAAGGTTCAGTAAAGAGAAAGATGTGGATTAGCAACTTCCAGGGCTTCAGGGTAAGTCTGCAAATTTCTGAGTTTCCAAATCACTAGGCTTCCTCTACTTCTCCGAAATAAATCTTTGAGACTATATACTCTGGACTTGAAAGTGACAGAGAAAAGTACAGGAGGGGCCATGGTGCTACACAGAGATACTGTGATTGTGAACTTCCCCGTTTATTTGTGAGTGAGGATGATGGGGGGGAGGGCAGATTGAGAAAGGGTGTTGTGTGTGTGTGTGTTTGTGTGTGTGTGAAAGTGTTGTGTGTGAGAATACGTGAGAAAGTGTGAGAATGTGTATAAGAGTTTATGGTGAGTCTTATGAGAGTATATTTGTGGGTGTGAAAGTATATTTGAGAATGTGTGTTTGTAAAAGTGTGCTTGTATGTATAATTGTGAGGGAGTGTGTGCTTCTAGAAATATGTGTTGTGTGAGAAAGTGTGTGAGGTTGAACTCAATCACCACCAAGCTCTTGGCCAATCTCCACAGGCTCAGACGAGACTCATCCATGAGTGAAACTGCTGAAAAGCCCAGGTATGTGGGACTTGTGCTGAAATCTCCAGGCTCACGCAGAGTTGGGAATGGATGCCCTCCCCTCATCTTCCTGTGTTCCTGGTAGCCTGACAGTCATGCCCAGGAACTGCCTTAGGCACCACATAAGCTCATTAATGGCCATGTTGCAGAGACTTCCAAATAAATCTCTCAGAAGAGAGCAACACAGAACAATGCTATAGAGATGCCTCTAGACCCCAATGTCACATCCCAGTTAAAAAAAAATTAAATTAACCTCTATTCATGGAGCACATGACATCTCAGACTCCACACCACTGATGTACCAAGAGTAGCACACCACATTTGATGGGGTGTAAAGTAGAAGTCAACTCATCTTGGGGAGAGAAAAAGTATATATACATATACATGTGTATGTATGTATATGTATGCATATATATACACACACGCACACAAGACTCAACTTTTAACAATATGTTTGTAATCTCTTATACAAGGGTTTAATAGCTCTAGGGTAAAATGCACCAATCTTCACACACTTTCCTCTAAGGAAATATTTTTGGATCATTTTTAGTGGATTATTCATAACAAGCAATACAAAAAATAATTAGTTCCTGCTTTGGGGGCAAGGTTTGGAGATTAGGTAGAAACATTCCAAATATAGCCGTGGGTAGGTGTAATGGTATGGTATTGGTGCTGGAATATTAAGCGTAACAAATTATTGTGAACTTTATAAAAATAAAATAATCCTTTTTTAAAAAAGAGTGTGTGAGGCATGAGATAAATGAGGGTGTATGACTATGATAGTATATATGTATAAGTCAGAGTGCATGTATGTGTGCCAGGAAGAGACTGTGATCACGTGGGAGTGGGAGAATATGTATATGAATGTTGTGTGTCTGAGAGTATGTGGGTATGAAGATGTGTATATGAGAGTATTGTCAAATGGTGTGTATATCTACTTAAGAGTGTAAGCAAACATGTGAGTGTGTCTTTAATGTGTAAGAGTGTATTTGTGAGTATGTATGAGTTTTTAAGACTATGTGATGTGAGAGAATAAGAGAAAGTATGGGTGTGAGTTAATGCATGGAGGTAAAAGTGTGTGAAAATGTTTAAGGGAAAGTGTATGAGTTGTGTATGTGAGAGGATGTTTGTGTAAGAGAGTGCACAAGAATGTATGTGAGAAAAAATACTAGAGAGTGTGGGTGTTTGAGAGAATATGTGTATGAGAGAGAGAATCGGAGTTGTGTGTGTGTGTGTAAAAGTATGTGTATGAATGTGTGAGAGATATACAATGCATATATTGTGAGAGTAATATATGTGTGTGAGTGTATTTTTGAGAACATGTGTGAGTGTGTTATGTGTGTATTATGGGTGAGAATGTATTTAAGAAGGAGGGCTGGGACCAGAGGGGAAGGAATTGAAAGAGAACCCTCCTGTATAAGCTCCACTCAATAGTGTTAGAAATGCAAATCCACGCTGGCCCTTCCCTAGTCAAGCAGGTTATCCCTGGAGACCACCCACATAGATATCTTCAAATCAATTCAGTCATTTCTTCATAATGAAGACTTTGTTTGTCTTCTCTTCCTTTGTGCCATGAACCAAAATTTTATTGTGCTCAGCTAATCCTAAAACAGAGAACACTGCTGGACCATCCTTGTCTTTTGCATCATTTATTTATTTATTTTTGTTTATGGTCACACCTGACTGTGTTCAGGGCTTACTTATAGCTCTGTGCTCAGGGATCACTCCTGGTGGTGTGCAGGGGACCATTTGAGGTGGTAGGAATTAAACCCAGGTCAGCCGTGCGCAAGAGAAATGCCCTACCCACCATACTATCACTCTGATCTCAAATTTTTCTTTTCAAAGCTAGAATCCTTTGAAGTACAAAAAAATAATCTACCTCTAAATTGATTGGAAGGCTTCAAGAAGTCCAGCAGAATTGATGGCCCGAGCTTTACCCAGGTCCCACTGCAGACCCAGATATACTGCTGGATTGATAGGAAATGGCTCAGATTGATTCTGAAATTGCTCCTGGAGAGTGTTGGCACACGGCTGTTTTCTGAATGGTTTAAGCACTGACCAGTTTGGCCAAGAGAAGGCTGCTATCTCCCCAAGGGAAAATTACAAATCTCTTTCTGGCCTTCTCTGCTTCGCACCCAACCAGCTCAGGACACTCAGATCTCTCCCACTCTCCTGCTCTACAGGAACCTCACCTTCACCTCCAAACTGCAAAGCATTCAGGGCACAGAAACGATTAGATTTCTTTTTAATTTCTAATATTTGAGGCTGCTTTTGACCCTGGATTGTCTAAAACACAGTCCTGTTAGAAACGTTTCATGTAACCTATGAAAACAAGGAAACTGTAATAGTTTGTCGCAGAGATTCTCAGAAAAGAATATAACATGCTGAATTAAAAAAAGAATATAAAATGCTGGCATAATCACATAGTCAGGGTGTTAGATTTCTGTTACTTAACTAAGGATCTACTTTTCCTTTTATTCCCGTGAGAACAGGTTGTTTCTAAAACCTTTTAAGTTCTGCTTTAAACATCATAAAATTTATGTCCTTATCAACTTATGCTTCTTAATTACATGCTACTTCTAAAAGACCATCTACAGCCGAGACAGTTCAGCCATGTGTGTCTTGGTTGATATAAGATTTCACTGACTAAAGATGTCAGACAAAATTCTGGGGAAGGATGTGTGTGAGGTGGCTTGAAGAAAATAAGAGTCTCGGGGCAAGGACGTGGCACAGCTATAAAACTCTTACCCTGCAGGTGCGAGGGCACAAGTTTGATCCTTGGCACCACCCCACATCATCTAGTGCAATTTCTGGCATCTCACTGAACCCCACATACAACCCTGACAGGGTAACAATAACAATGAAGAGAAGCAGCAAAAGGAAGAGCTAGGTAGATGCTGGAGGAAAACCCTCTTTCCTCATGTTCCCTCTAAGAATCAATCTGCTCAATAGCACAGATGCAGAAATCCTTCTTGTCACCGATGTCAATCAGGAAACTAGTTTTTTTCCAAAGCAAAGGACTGCGATGAAGTTAGGTGGCTCAATAGTTAAATTGCCTGATTTCTTTTTTGCTGGCCCCAGAAGTTGTAAACATGCTTTGATCTTTTTTTATTGACATAAACAAATGATGTTAACCTCATTCTGTTATGCTTTGTTAAAATAAGTAGAAAAGAGGTCACAAAGTCCATGCCCTCACACGTGATTAGGACCTGGAAAAGGCAGCCAGATAGGTGACGGGCAATGATGCTCACTGGATGTGTTGGAGGGATATGGGCGGGAGGCCAGCAGTCAGAGTCATCAAATATATTTTCTGGGATTCATTCCCCAGAGAATGGAACCAACAGGAGTTTGTATATATGGAAAGGAGACCTGGGTCTTAGAAAAAATTGAACATTGAGACATAAACAACAGGAAATATATCTTTATGATTTACAAGATCAGTTCAAAAAAGTTATATCCATCTATAGAAAAATATTTAGTCGAGAGACTCATCACGACTTAGGAGAAAGACGAGTCTCAAGATCTGCAGTCAGCAAATGGGGATTCAGGAAAGCTGATGGTGTCAGGTTTAATTTGAGTTCAAGTCCAAAGGCAAGAGAAGACTGACGTTCCAGCGCATTAACAGGCAAGAAGGAAATTCTCTCTTATTCAACATTTGTATGTGGAACTTGAACAGACTAAAGTTGGTTTGCCCACAGTGGGGAAGGCAACCTCTTTATAGAGTCTGATTCAGAGATACCTGACAGGCACACTCTGGCTAATGGGCTTTTTTGCAATTTTTTTAGAAGTGAGGAGAGGGTAAAGTGTCTCCCTAGCAGTGCTCGGGGGGTCAGAAGCTACTCCCAGGGATGCTCATGAAACCTGGTTGGTAGTTTAGTGCTAGCCTGAGGATGCGGCTGGGTGTCACCAGGGCCAGCACGGTGGTGTTTGGGGCTTCCCAGTCTACCGCTAGAGATGCTCAGAGACCATGTGGTAACAGGCATAGAACCCAGGTCAGGCACATATGCCTAATCCCTGTACTAAACCCCCAGTTCCCCTGAACTATGCTTGACGAAACTTTCAACACCCTATGTCCCAGAATCTGATATATGGAACAATCAATCACACACTGTGGAAATCCATGTGTCCATATGTGGAAACTCATATGTGGCAAATTCATATGTCCACCATGCTTGAATTCCTGGGCCACAGAATTTCTTCCTCAGGGGAACCAGGAAGCAAAGAGATCTGTGTTCTGCTATCTTAAAACCACAAGTAGCATCTGAAAGCAGTGCATGCAGCCAGGTTCACACCTGGGGTCTTGACAGTGACCACTTAAAACCCATGAGGCTTGCTTTCCAGGTCACTTTCTGAACTGCTAAGTTATGTCCTCCCCCAGGAGAATTTGGTATTCCTTAGTGTCAGGCTGAGGGCTTTGTATATGATGCCACCTACGTAATGTCATTTGAGTGGTGGTTTTTCATGCAGCAACACAGAGATAAGAGAGTTCAATTAAATGGTTGGAGAGGTCGAATATCCACACATTAGCAACCAGATCACTCACTTTGCCACTCCAGCAAACACACTGAGGGGAGGCTTGAGGTTTTATTCCTTCTGTGTGCCATGCTCTCTCCCACGCAGATGGCTTTGAAAATGAAAACCAGCATTGACTTCAGAGCAAAGCACGGGCCTCCTCACACAGAAAGCACCTGGGGTTTCCATCTGGGTGATTTTATTCTGACCATACCGTCTACACAATATGCTGTCACTTTCTTCAGCCTGGCCTGAGAAAAGACACAATTAGAGCCTCAGCCCACCAAAAGAAAAAGGGCGGACGAGCTTATGCTTCTTCATTGACTTTAATTAAGCTCACCAGAGAAGTGATCGCAAGGGAGGCTGCATAACTTTTTCAGTTTTATTTATATTATTCCTAATTCCAATTTAACAGGAAAATGCTTTCCCCAGACCCTCTGTACTGGTTTGGTTAGGGTTGCCTCTTTCTCTTAAGAAACAGTGCCATCTACCGACACAACTGATATCATATCCACAGTTACCTTAAAATCATGGGGGAAAAAATGATAATTGCTGTAGTTTATGCCTTAATTACAAATGTTTTCTAAGTATGACCCTCCACGGCAAATGACTATTCGGCACTTAAAACCATATATTATATTGTTTTGCAGCCACAAAGACAACTGGGTTTGAAATGATACTGGGAAGTTGTTTTTTTTTTTTTTGACAGTGAATATTTTTACTTATATCATCTTGGAAATTATTTTTTTTACTGAATCACTGTGAGATACAGCTATAAGCTTTTGTGTTTGAGTTACAATCACACAATTATCAAACATCCATCCCTCCACCAGTGCACATTCCCCACCACCAGTCTCCCCAGTATACCTCCCCTTTCCCAACCTTCCCCTGCCTCCATGGCAGACAATTTCCCCCATATACTCACTCTACTTTGAAGCATTATGGTTTGCAGTACAGATACTGAGAGGTTATCATGTTTGGTCCTTTATCTACTTGCAGCACACATCTCCCATCCCGATCAATCCCTCCCACCATCATTGTCTTGACACTGGAAAGGTTTTTTTTGTTGCTGTTGTTGTTTTGCTTTTTGGGTCACACCCAGCAATGCTCAGGTGGTACTCCTGGCTCTGCACTCAGGAATTACTCCTGGCGGTGCCTCAGTACCTGGGGGACCATATGGGGTGCCAGGGATCGAACTCGGGTAGTCCACATGCAAGGCAAACACCCTATCCGCTGTGCTATCACTCCGACCCCGACACTGGAAGTTCTAGTGCATGTATCTTAAAAATTGGGCAGCACATCTCCATCATGTTTTGATAAGATCAGCATGTAAGTGGCAGAACCTAAGGTATGGAGTCAAGAGGTCAAGTTGTCCTGCACAGTCCTGACCACATCTGTGCACCAGAGCCTGCCTGAAAGCTACCTGTCCAACACAGAGGGCCTGAATTCCGGGTTCCAAAGTATCAAAGGCCTAAGAAGCAATCCAAAGATACAGGTTTATGATGCCACGCAGAAAGTGATAAACCATTATTAAAAATAAATCGAAGAATATCAAAATACATGAAAGGGTTATACTAAGGATTGAGGTACATTTTCATGATAGGGATGAAATCGCTCCTAAAAGATAAAAGAATTGCTTACTTCTTTAGGGAATGATAACCAATTACTAAGGTAATTTATATGCCAAATAGAAATTTTTTAAATCTTACTTTTCTATCAATATTGCAAACCACAATGCCCAAAAGGAGAGGGGGCACAGACGAGAGAGAGAGAGAGAGAGAGAGAGAGAGAGAGAGAGAGAGAGAGAATAAAAGTGCCTGCCATAAAGGTAGGCAGGGGGTGGGGGGTGGGGGGTGGGGAGGAGGAGTGAGGGGAGGAATCCTGGGGACACTGGTTCTGGGAAATGTACCCTGTGGAAAGATGGGTATTGGAATACTGTATGAATGAAATCCAATCATGAACAGCTTCGAAAAAATTAAAAATAAAATAAATAAATAACAAAGAAATAAAAATTTAAAATAAATAATGACAAATAACAAACAAATAAATAAATAAATGATCATAGGAATCACAGCAGACATGTGGCATTAAAATTTCACTAAGATGCAATTAAAATGAAAGTAAAGTGAAATTTATTAGTTACACAGGCTGGGGGGGCTTAGGGTGGGGGGGCTAGGGGCGTGGGGGGGTTTGGGGTGTGAGGGGGCGGGGTGGAGCTATACTGGGATTCTTGGTGGTGGAATATGGGCACTGGTGAAGGGATGGGTATTCGAGCATTGTATAACTGAGATTTAAACCTGAAAACGTTGTAACTTTCCACATGGTGACTCAATAAAAAATTTTTAAAAAAAATAAATAAATAATAAAATTTCACTAAGGTGGGACTGGAGCAATAGCACAGTGGGTAGGGCATTTGCCTTGCACACAGCTGACCCTGGTTCTATTCCCAGCATCCCATCATCCCATATGGTCCCCTGAGCACCGCCAGGGGTAATTCTGAGTCCAGAGCCAGGAGTGACCCCTGTGCATCACCAGGTGTGACCCAAAAAGAAAAAAAAATTCATTAAGGTAAGGGTAGTTTGGAGGCATCCATAAGAGATTACTAGGAGGAACATCAAAAGAGAAAGTTAGAAAAGCACTGGATTAGAAGGCTCAATATTGTAAATATATCAGTTCTTGCTTCTTTGCACTTCTTTTGGGAAGGTAAGGGATAGTGCTGCACCACACTCAGTGGTTCCCAGAACTTATTCCTGACTCTTTGCTCAGAAATCACTTCTAATAGTGATCTGGGGACATATGTGGTGCTGAGGATCAAACAGGGCTGGTCACATGCACAGCAAGTGCCATGACCCCTGGAAATATCCCCAGGACCTTCACTGTACTTCTAATCAAAACTCTAATAGGGAATGTGAGGTAGATAGATATGAGTGTGCACATGTGTATGAGTGTGTATTTGTGTGTCAGTTGACAAATTAACAATAAATGCATACTGAAGGGAAAGGTAAAACAAAAATTACCCTATCATATCATACAATAGTGGAGTATAATGAAGACAATGTGATACTGGCCCAAGGGTAGGTAAAGAGACCAATCAGATGGACTGGAGAGCCCTGTATATTCCCACACCTCTGGACACTTGGGTTATAGTTCAGTTGAGAGAGATGGTAAAGGATAGAATTAAGTTTTTTCATTTGTTTGGGTTTGATTTTTGGACCACACCCAGAGATACTCAGGACTTACTCCTGGCTCCTCGCTCAGGGATTATTCCCAGCAGGGCTCAGGGGAACCTATGAAGTGCCAAAAATCAAACCAGGTAAGCTGTGTGCTAGGAAAGCACCCTAACCACTGTATTATCTTTTTGGCCCTAGAATTGAGCTTTTGTGGTAAGCTAAAACATTTATATATTGATAATAACTTTTAATAAGCATACCTGAAACTTCTATAATACAATATTATTCTGTATCACTATATCACTGTCATCCTGTTGCTCATCGATTTGCTCAGGCAGGCACCAGTAACATCTCCATCGTGAGACTTGTTACTGTTTTTGGTATATCAAATACGCCATGGGGAGCTTGCCAGGCTCTCCGAGAGGGGCGGAGGAATTGAGCCCGGGTTGGCCACATGCAAGACAAATGCCCTACCCTCTGTGCTATCACTCCAGCCCGATCCAATATTATTACATCACTAAAAACTAATTTTAAAAGAACAATTGAAGGCTGGACATCTAGCTCAGAAACAGAGCATGTCTTGCATGTGTGAGGCCCTGGGTTTAAAAACAGACATTTTAAAAAAAAAAAGGTTGAGAGAGGACATTTATTAACTTGGATTTCCATCTCCAAGAGGTGAAAATGGATAGAATTCTCACTTAATAATTTCTAATGAATTATTGGTATAAATGTGAAATAACAAAACAAAGCCTCTCAGAACTGGAGTTCTTAAAGTGCAGTGCCCAGACCTGCAGCGTCAGCAGCACCTGGAGCTTGGTGAAAACGCACAGAGACTGGAGAGCTCGTGCACCAGGTAGGGAGCTTGCCTTGCACGCAGCCCACCCGGGTCCAATCCCCAGCATCTACTATAGTACCCTGAGCCCCACCAGGAGTGACTCTTGAGCACAGAGCCAGCAACAGGCCCTGGGCACTGCCAAATATGGCCCAAAAAACACCTGCCCAAAAATACAAATTTGGAGATACACAAAAAGGAAAAAGGGCCCTAGATCTGAGCAGACACCTCTTGAAAGACATTTAAATAGGGGCTGGATCAATAGCACAGCGGGTAGGGCGTTTGCCTTGCCCGTGGCCTACCCAGGTTCGATTCCCAGCATCCCATATGGTCCCCTGAGCACCGCCAGGGGTAATTCCTGAGTGCATGAGCCAGGAGTGACCCCTGTGCATCGCCGGGTGTGACCCAAAAACCAAAAAAAAAAAGATATTTAAATAAGCAATTAACATAAAATGATTCCCAATGCCTTTAGAAAATCAAGAAATAAAATTAAAATTATTGGGGCAGGAGAGAGAGTACTGGGGTTAAGAAGGTGTTTTCAGTGCAGGTGACTGACCCTGGTTTGAGCCCCAGCACTGCATGTGACTTGCCGAACACCACCAAGAATGATCACTGAGCACAGAAGCAAGAGCAAACCCTGAAAACTGCCAAGTGTGGCATTAAACACCCCCCAATAAAATAGTTTAAAATTATTTGAGTATATTTGCATTCCCAGTGAAATAGCCAAATTTAAAAAAAAAGAAAAAACAGCTACAAAGAAATCTGTATATAGGTTATATTTATATATATATACATATATGTATGTATATGCCCATAGGCACATAACCGAAATATTCTAAACAACTAGGAAGATGCTAAACAAAACAACAATAACTAATACTTGACATCTGGAAGAATGGTTGTAGCACTGTAGCACTGTCGTCCCATTGTTCATGGATTTGCTTGAGTGGGCACCAGTAATGTCTCCATTGTGAGGCTTGTTGTTACTGTTTTTGGCATATCGAATATGCCATGACTAGCTTGCCAGAATCTGCTGTGTGGGCAGGATACTCTCAGTAGTTTGCCGGGCTCTCCAAGAGGGGTGGAGGAATCTAACCCAGTTGGCTGCATGCAAGGCAAACGCCCTACCCACTGTGCTATCACTCCAATCCTCCAATGGTTACTGTTCAAAAATAAGAAACATTAATATTGCAAAACCATTTATTCAAAAAGATATTGTCTTTCTCCATCAATTACCCATTATTTTAAATAAAGCTTTATTGAGACAGAGTCACACATTACATATTTTTTATCTGCTTTTGCATTAATAGCAGAGCTGAGTAGTTGTAATAGAGATCATATGGCCCATAAAGCTAAACATATAAACAATCTGATCTGTTATACAAAAAAACTTTGCCAACTTCTTATTTAAAGATAAAATAGTATGAGAATAATACTCAAGACAGCAAAAACAAGGTCCAAAAAAAAACAGTCATTGACAGAAAGCTTGCCACAAGTTGTGGGTAAATGCAGTTAGGATAGAGAAGGGACAACAATTAAAATGATATCTGGAAATAATCCCTCTAGACAAGAACTGAGTGCTGAAAGATGATAAAGTGGTATACATGATACCCTTTCGGTAACAGCATTGCGAACCCCACTGCCTACAGGGAAAAATGGAGAGTGTGTGAGAGAAGAAAAGTACCTCCCATAGGCACAGACATGTGGGTGGGGTTCAGAAGGAAAACTGGAAACTTTGGTGGCTGGAAACTTGTGCTGGATATTGGAATATTGAATGACTAAAACCCAATAACTAACAGCTTTGTAACTGTGCATTTCAGAGATTCAATATTTTTAAATGAATACCAAAAAAACACATTTGCCAACTTCTGTAATGACTTCTGTTTATGTACATACTTACTATGCTGTTTTGTACACTTATACACACGTACATACATGCCTTTAATAATTTTAACAATGTATATTTACAACCGAATCCATATTTATTTTGTTTTGCACTTGGCAATAGACATATAATGTACAAAATAAATTGTGCTTTCCTCTAGAGCTGATTTTACTCTCAATTTCTACATTTGTTAGAGTGGATCATCAACTTTCTCTCCAAATACTTTGATGATTCCTTAAAGATGTTTAAAAGATCACATAATGATACTTACAGGTACTTTCAACAAGTGTCTTATCAAATGTTACCACTTCTCTATTTGAGCTACTCTTAGGAGATTGGGCCAGGGTATTATTACACACAAATAAATCAACAAAGAAGGCACATTTAGTCATATCTTATTGATTCGTACATGGGGGAGAGTAACTTTTCTGAGAAATTTAATTTCTCTTCGAATTTTATAATTCAGTCATTCAACAAATATTTACTTAGAGCCTACCACGCCAAAAAATTCATTTTCACCATATTAATGCAAATTTTGCTGAATATTTTCTGATTTTATATATATGATAATATTATATATATTTCCCTGTCTTTTACACAAAGAATGTTAAGCACAATTTATTTTTAATTGCGCCACCATGACTTAGTGTTATTCGTGACTGAGTTTCAGGTATACAGTGTTTTAACCAATCCTTCCACCAGTGTCTACTTCCTTCTACCAATGTCCTCAGCTTCCCTCCCACCCTCAATCCTGCCTCTATGATCGGCACCATTTTTTTATCTTTTAGCTACTGTGGTTTCAATACTGTTAGAATACAATATGGTTACTGTTACTGATACTGTTTCACCCATAACACTTAACACCTCCCAATACCCCCTCCTACTCTGCAGTGGTCACTTCCCTTCACAACTGTCATAGTGGTGCCCTCCTTGTTCTATCCCTCACCCACCTTGGTGCTTTGCTTCCTACTGAAGACCAGTTCTCGTGCTCTTCGTTGCTATTGTCTCGGGCATTTGTTTTTCCCCTGTGTTGCTTTATATCCCACTGAAATCACTCTCCATCTGTCCTGCTCCCCCGCACTTTACTCAGTATGATCCATGTAGCTGCAAATTACCTGTTTTCATCTTTCCAATGTTTACATGGTAAACCATTGTGTACATGTACCATAGTTTCTCTATCCAGTCCTCTGTTCTTGAGCACTTGGGTTGTTTCCAGATTTGGACTATTGTGCATAGTGCTGCAATGAACATAGGAGTGCAGGTGGCTTTTCTTTATTGTGTTTTTGGACTCCTGTGGGTATATTCCCAGAAGTTGAATTGTTGAATCATCTGGAAGGTCCGTTTCTTGGGGGTTGGGGGAAGTGGGTTCATTGTTGCTGGTTTGGTTTGATTTGGGGGTCAGACCTGGTGGACTCTAAGGACCACATGGGGTGCTCAGGGCTTAGTCCTGACTCTGTGCTCAGAGATCACATCTGGTGGGCTCCGGGGACCATATTGGGTGCCAGGTCAGTTATATGGAATGCAAGTGCCCAATCCACTGCACTGTCTCTCCAGCTTCTTCAGTTCTTAATTCTTAATTTTTGAAGTGTCCATATTGTATTCTAGAAAGGTTATGCCAGTCAACATCCCCAACAGCATGAGGGTCTCTTTTTCCCCACATTCACAGAACTGGTTGTTTTGTTCATTTTGATGTGCAAGTCTCTGTGGTGTGAGATAATACCTAACCATTGTTTTGATTCACATCTCCCTAATGATCAGTGATGGAAAGAATTTTTTCATATGCCTTTTGGACATTTGTATGTCTACCTTGAGGAAGTTTCTATTTATCCTTTCACCTCATTTTTGATAGGACTGGATGTTTTATTCTCAAAAGTTCTACAAGTGCTTAATGTATCTTGGATATTAACCCTTTATAAAATGAGGAATGAGAAAATATTTTCACCCAGTTTGGCTAAACATAATTTAGTCTTTTCTCTTTGACTCAGCTTCAGGGAGTCAAACTATATCCTAAGGACCAGAGAGAGAAAGAGAGTATATTAGACAGAGTGCTTGCCTTGCAAGCTGCTGATCCCAGTTTGAATCTCTGGGACCACAAAAGATCCCCCAAGTACTCCCATTAGTGATCTATTAACCCAGAGTAACAAGCTAACCCTGAGCATCACTAGGCATGCCCCCACTCCCCCCAAAAATGTATCTAGACTGAATTAACATCAGAGGTGGTGATTCCACTCTCAACTGAGGAAATGTTTTGAGAATCTCTCAGTCTGAGAACAAAATATACTAGTAACATTCAAATGCAAATATTTGGGTTTTTTTTTCACTCTTTATATTGCCTCCCTCTCCCCTTCTCTTCATTGTTGTGATATTGTTGTAATGACAAAGGGTTGCACATAAATCTGGCTGGAGGTGATGTTCACACAATTTTTAGTTGTGCTCACTGGGATTTGCACTCCAGAGCTGTGATGCTTATAAACCTTCTGATTGCAGTTCTTGCCAAGGGTTAATGTGGTTCTTACACACATGTTTCACCAGGGGTTACCTGTGTAAAAACACAAAAAAGGAAAAAAAGGGGCGAGGCAGAGAGCACCTCACCACACTGGGCACAGGGCACAGGGCACAGGGCAGCGGCACTCTGTCTCTCCCGCCGCCTGCGTTCGGTAGTCTCCAGCCGCTTCCCCCACCCCAGGGAGGTTGATGGCGATAATGAGGCAGGCAAAGGAAGGAACGGAGCCAAGCTGGTTAGTCTCAGTTGCAGTTTATTCCATTCCCATCTCCATTCTCCTCTGATTCTCCTCCTGCTTCTTCCTCCCCCATCCTACTTCATTCTCCTTCTCCTCGGCATCTGGATCTCCATTTAGCTTCTCCAGATCTCGCACTGGAGACATGCACTGAAACTGGCCCTGGAACTGGCCCTGGAACTGGCCCCGGGACTGACCCTGGGACCAGCCCTGGGACTGGCCCTGGGACTGGCCCCCAGCCCACTCTCCCAGCCTAGTTAAATCCCTAAGAATGAGGGGTTGGGGCTTACACATAGGTGTGATTACAATCAATAGAGGGTAAAGTTCTATCCCTTAGGAGATGCTTCTACTAGGACAGATACTCTTTCAGCAGGACACCCACCCAAGAGTTGAATCCCATGGGTGTGTTTCTCTTCTCTTTGTCCAACTAACATATAAGTATTCAATAATATTAATCATTTTTATGGACACAGCAAGAGATGCATTAAGCTTATAGAATTGCTCTCCTGGGGTCATCTCGATCTCAGACTACAGTGCTCAAGCCAGATTAGTCTTTCCTATCCCTAGCAGGGTCCTAGTCTCTTCGTTGCTTTTGGATCATGACATGACATGTCCATGACCAAGTTATTAACATATAGTTAAGCATTAGGCACTTTGGCCAGGCCCATCTCGATGCCAGGGTAGCACACAACTCACTGCTTGCCCTGGGTTCGTCCCGTCCCTCGTCGGGACCTTGTTTTGGGGGGTGCTAGGAAGTAAGGGCAGCTGAGGCTTAAGTCAAGAAAGCAGATGCCCAGGAGTGAATAATATTTGAAGCCAATTAAATCCCATGTTACCAAAGCATATTAACAATTGTCTTTCTTTGTCCATACAAAAAGGATATTGTTTTAAAGTAAACTATTCAAAAGACATAAGGAGTGGAGAAAGGCAGTATTAACTTACACTACAAGTACACTGTCCCAGCAAGGTCTGACCTTACAAATTAACAGTCTGATTAGGGGAAGAGCTGAATGACTAGTTGGGGAAGGGAGCACAGAAGTGATTACGGATAAACAAAGGAATGGGAGTGACTCGGGAGCACCTTGATGGGCGTGACTGATATACCTAAGCTCTTAGTGGCAAGGGGAGCAGGACACACCAATGTAGTTTAGAATTGTTTAAAGATTATTACCAGATAAAGCTAAAGTCTTTATAGCAAGGGAGAAAGGACAAACCAAAGTCAGGCCTAAAATATTTAGAGCTATATTCCAACAGTTACCCTTATTGCTGTCCTTTATTATCTGTGATCCTCACCTGAGTCGCATACCTTGTTGTGGTGCTTACACACAGCTGGGTCTGGTGCGTCCAGAAATTGCCTGCTCTACCAGATATCACAGACAGCAGAGCTGCCCGACTCAACAGAACAGCCTGGATAGCAGGAAGTGCATGAGGCAGCACGGGGGAATGAACTCTCAATGCTCTGCTGGTCAGACTGGTGCCAAAGCCTCTAAGCTTTTCCTCTGTGCCCTCAAATGCAAAGATTTATATTAACACCTGTAGATTTAAATTTTCTTTTTTAAATTTTTTTTATTAAATCACCATGTGATACACAGTTACAAGGTTGTCCATGATTGGGTTTCAGTCAATGATGTTCGAATACCCATCCCTTCACCAGTGCACGTTAAATTTTCTTACATAGACTACTAACTTAGAAGTACTGTGGAGAATGCATTCTCTACTATGCCTCCCCCCCCCCACATTTGTTTCTTCACTTAACCCAACAGAATTGTCTCCAAAAATTAACTATTCAATTCATCCTAAGATAGTATGGTAATGTCTGACGTGTCACAAACCTGTTTGTAGCATCCATGTTAGCAAACTGATATCATTGACATTATGTGTTGATGTAATGAGATTACTGGGTAAAAGAATTCATTTTCTCTTAAATGAATTTTTAAGAGAAAAGCCTAAGACATACACATAGACATAGTACAAGCAAGCTACAAAGGTGGATGGGATCAGTTATACCCAACGATCAATTTTAGAAACAAAATCAATTTAATAATAATCCTGACTTACAGGTATTCTTCCAGGGGCCTTAAACATCTTTTTGTTTGGGGGAGGCCATACTCAGTTATGCTTAGGGAATACTCCTGATTTTGTGCTCAGGGCTCATTCCTGGGGGCCTTATGTGGTGTCAGGGATTGAACCCAGGTTGGCTGTATAGAAGGCAAACTTTTCAGCTGCAGTACTACATCTCCAGTAAGGGACTTACACATCTTATTTACTATGTTTTCACTTTATTTTACATCACTAAAAACATTTTGTCTCTAAAATAACTGCGGAGTTTGTAAGAAACAAAAATTTAATGAAGTTGAATCTAGTATCTGATTTCACATATGAATGAAATATAAAACTTGGATAATATCTTGAACAGCTTTGTCCACCAGATTTAGGATGCTTGAGTCTCTCCTGTTATTTCCTTCCAAGTGGTTATTCTGTTTAACTTCAAAGATAAATACAAGATCGGAGTGGAATGATAACACAGCGGGTAGGGCGTTTGCCTTGCATGCAGCCAACCTGGGTTCGATATCCAGCATCCCATATGGTCCCCCGAGCACCGCCAGGAGAAATTCCTGAGTGCAGAGCCAGGAGTAACCCCTGAGCATCGCTGGGTGTGACCCAAAAAGAAGAAAAAAGATAAATACAAGGTCAAAGAACTTTCTGAAGTAATAAATGCTTAATATGTTTGTAAAATCTTTAATTGGATATATTTATGTACTGCTAAGTATTTGTATTAGCACAACCTTAGAATGCAATTTTCAATCGAATTATAAAATTCCTTCTAATGCATTAGAATAATCATGTTTCAGATAAGTAATGGTAAGCTTATACAAGTCAATTCAAAGAATAAGCAGAACAAATGGATAGTCTTTCATTTCTACAAAATAATGCAATCTATAAAATGTTACAATCTATTAACATCTATCTCAATGTGAAAAATATTTTTCTAAAAATGTAACTGAATTGGCTAGATTAATAAAAACACTTTATGATTACTAGCACTTCTCACCTTTGAATAAATAAGTTATAATGTAATACTATAATTTATTTGAAAATATTTCTGAGTTCCTGAAATAGTTCCTAACCTAAAGGAAAATTCAAGATAGGTCTGGTACAAAGAATGGGGTGCTAAGAAAACCCACTACACACTCAGCACAGACCTTACAAGCCCCTAGTTATTCTAGCTCTGTAATAAGGTAGATAAACAAAGTTAACTTTTTTCCTTCTGCTTTTAATTTGAGAAGAAATGAATCTCTTTTTCATGCCACAGCGATTATTGAATTTACACAAAACCTTAGCTCATCAAAAAGAAGCCAAAGTATAAAAGATTATTCAACATTATAGTAAAAAAAAAAAAAAGATAAAGCCCAGAGAACATCAAAGCCATTTCAGCAGCTGCAGATACATTCTGGGTGAAAACGTTCATGGGAGAAAGCCAGATTTTAAATAGGAAAAAGACACACTTCTTCAACCTGGTTGGGGATATTTTATCAGTTGTGCTCACCGAGAGGGATCCTGGTGCTTGCAGTCAGATAAAAACGCTTCCAGGGCCCCCTCGTGGTGATTTGTAGACCTGTAGCATAAAATTAAATAATGAAGTAAATAATAGAGTGCAGCCAGAACCTAAAACCAGGCGCTACAAACTAATTATCTCCTCTCCAGGACTCTTCACAATTCAGTGCCTATAGTTTGTCTACTTCAACCACAGTTGATTTTATCTTTCTATATGTAATCTCTAAAAAAGAAAAAATAGTTGTTCTTCTCTCATGATTCATTGCTCCCTAAATAAATGACCCATGACACAAACATCCTTGTCTTCTTTTCCAGATAATTTTAAGCAGAAGCATATTGTACAAGACTGTAGTTATTGTAGTATACAATACAAACTCATAAATCTAGGTTATTTACTTATTTTCAGCACTGGCAAATGAATTGCTGTTGACTTAAATCTTTTAGGTGCCAATACATTGCTAAGGGTAGTAGATTTAACAGGATAGAAACGAGTAAATAACTGATTTTCACCAGAAACTACAATCCCCCAAAGGAGCCTATTAAATTTGGAATTCTCTACCTAGGCAGATGAGATTGATCTAATAAACACTCCTTAAATCTACCTGAAAGGTTAATGGCCAAACTAGTAGATCCTGAACTCACCGAAGAACCAAAAGTACTCAAGCGTGATTGAATAAATAGTATAATCAACTGGGAAATGTTTTTAAAATGAGGGGCGTCCAGCCTACTTCCTGAGATCTTGATCGACCTTGTCTGGAAAAAAACCTGTACTTTGCAGGGTTTCTGAGTACTAAATATGTGGGTCACAGCCAGTCATAAATTTTGAAATCTAATGCTCATGAAATTACAAAAAGAAGGCTGCACAAAGAAACTTTGGAGTTGCAAGTTGACAAATCGTAGGTGTTTTGTGGGGGAGGGGGGCTTGGGGGCTTTTAATGCTGTTCGATATTAGATACCAACTTTTCAGCGGGGTTTCGATTTTTGAAAATTCTTTTATCCTGACTACAGTGAAACAGTCCATAGTTTTAGATGTGTGATTTTGACCCTTCTCAAGACTAGGTGCTGCTCTTCCTTCCCAGGGTCCTGTAATTTTATAAACGGCTTCATCACACATTTAGAGAAACCGATCTTTGGTTTCATCAACACCATCCTCTCCCTCCTGCTCAGCGCTCATGGCTCAATTGTAGCGCCAACCTGAATTACCTGCTAAATCTAGTTCAGAATTCTCTCCAGACCACAGTCAGAATGCAGACCTCACCTGTCACTGGACTCCCCTTCTCCCACTTTCACCCTGCATCCTCTGATTTTTCTCTCCAAATTGCAGGAAGTTGGAGTGTTGTTTTTTTTTTTTCTGAAAATCTGATTTATTTGACTCTTTGCTTTGCACTGGTTTCCAGTAGTCTTAGAATTAAAGCAAAATTCTAATTTAGCCTTGGTTCCTAATCCTAGAAAGCAGCAGCTTCTTGTTCTCTTAACAACCTTTCCTCAACTGTCTCCTCTGAGAACCTGTTGGAGCTTCTTTTCACTTACTTAAACTTTCCTGACTTTGTGCTCCACAGAGATTTCTCTCAGATGATCTCCCACTGCATGCTTTCTACTTCCTTGCTTAGAATCCCAGCTCATCTTTTAACCCTTGGATGAGGTGTTGCTTGCTCTAGAAAGTCGTATTTGTATACTTAACTCTCAATTCTGTATTGCTTATCTCAAACTCCTTCCCGTAGCTTATCCCATTTTTTCTGGAAAGCCCACACTGGATTGTGGTGCACACACACTTCATGATTACAGTGCTCACATGGGCGGTGTATGCTGATTGCTGTGTTTGGACATGCCTGCCGTCGGTAACCCCAGAGATTGCTCACTTCCTTTTGGCAACAGGGATCCCAGATAGCAGTGCCAAAGGCATCTTACTGGGGTATTCTAGGTGGTGCTGGGTATAGAACTTGCAGCCTTACCAATCTAGCACTCACAAGGCAGGCTCTCTATCACTTAGCCCTCCCCAGGTCACCCATGTTTTTCAATAATAAATAGTTTGTAAAGACACAATTTCTGTCTAAATATATAGACTATATAACCTCCAATATAAATATTTTTAAACAAATATAATGCCACAAGCAAAACTATAAATTATATTTATATACTTAAAATACAGTGATCAGGAAATAGTACAATGGCTAGGGTGCATGCCTAGCATTGCATTCAACCCAGGTTCAATTTCTGGCACACCTGAGTATTACCTGTGTAGTCCTAGAGGGCCCCCAGTACCACCAGGTGCAGCCTGGGTGATCACTAGCACCCCAGATGCTAAGCAGCACCCCATGCTCAGGCCTTTGCACTGAATCACTGCAATTTCAGCCAATTTCCAGTTGACTAAAAATAATTGGAAGTGGCCCTAGGGCCATTGAGTACCATTTGAGAGGCCCCCATAATATATAAAATTAAAATGACCTAAAAATATAGTACACATTAGAAACCAAACAAAAGGACTTTATAATCAAACCACTGTAACACAAAGTTTCAATACTTATGATTGCCATTACCATGTGAAAAGACCTAATAACAACCACATGATTGCATGTGATGCCATATATCAAATTCCTGAATAAAAGAGCCCTAAATGCCAACCAATCAGCGTGTTTTGGCCAGCTGACCAGAAGTTCAATTCAAGGATCCGAGGACGTGGTACTACTTGGACTCTGCAGTGCCCCAGAGATCAAGGGCCTCCAAGGCGACACCAAGTGATGATGCTCTGGAATGCTCTGGGAACCATATAGTGCCAGGAATTAAACCGGGGGCATCCTCAAGCAAGGCATGCACCTGAACCCCTGTTCTATCTTCCGCAGCTCCAATGCAGGATTTTTTTAGTTCATGATTTAAATGCCATCAGCACTTTTGTCAACAGTGACGTGATTTTCTAAAATAACTCACAAAAGTTGCAGACAAAATTAAATACATTCTTTCCTCAATCTATACTGAGGTGACGCACTTGGAAAAATTTTATGTCCACTAAAGTTATGGAAAATTTATTTTGCTTTCTATGTGAAAATAGAGTTCAATTCTAAACTCAGGAAATTAAATACATAAAATCCAGAAGGACGTTTGAAAGTCCTGTGTGGATAAGACAATACTCAGGGCAGAAGACTATTCTGTAAGGTATGGAATGTATAATGCTATTTCTTTTCCACCTCCAATCATTTGTGAGGGCAGACAGAAATACTCCCATTCATTTCCAGAGTTTCTTGAAGTTACAGTATTGCCCTCATGAGAGGTAGGTAATAGCAGCTTTCGCTTTCAGCACTTAAACATGCCATATGTTCTCACAGGAACCTCTTTTTCCTGGTAATGATACATCCACATGTAAGTGTGCAATTAATGTCGGATACCTTCACAGGCTAAGAGCCCAGGAGAACAGTGACTCTATCTAAATTTTGCTCACCATTGTGTTTCTTGTGCTTCCCACATTGCCAGCACACCGGGGGCATGCAATCAATTTTGCTAAATGGTAATTGAACACGATTCCTCTCATGCTGTGTACTAAAAGAACAGGCAGCTTCATTCTTGGCCCAGTAGTAGTCAGAAAAGTCACTGGTCCAGAATAACCACCAAAGAATATTAACTTGCTTAAGGCAATATGTGTTTCTTAGCCAATTCTGGCTATTATAAATGAACTACCAGTACCAAGAGAAAGAGCTCAGTGGCCTGAGTGCATGCTTTATATTCAAGAATATTTTGTTTGATCCCTGGCATCACATGATCCCTTGAGCATTGCCAGGAATAGCCTTCAACCACAGAATTGGGACTAGACCCTTAGCACTGTTGGGTATATGGTCCCCAAAAACAAACAAATAAATACCATAGATTAGGTGGGTTACAAGCAGTAGATATTAATTTCTGACAGTCCTATAGCCTGAAAGCCTGCAATCACAATGTGAGCATGGTGTGGGCACTTCTCTGGTTGCAGACAACCAACTTTTCATTGTACCCACAAATGGCAGAGGGAAGGGGAGAGAGCGAGGGACTGAGGGAAGCAAGCTCGGGAAGTGTGAAGCTCAGTGTGTAAAAAGTAAAGCTCAGAGAATTAAGGCACTAATTTCACTCACGAGGACCACCCTTATGACTTCATCAAGTCCAAACCATCTCCTAAAAGACCCCACCTCTTAATTCCATCACTTGGGGAGGAAGCTGGTAGTAGATTTTCAGCATATGAATGGGAGGACATATTCAGTCCACATCTTCTAAATGTAATACATTTTCTTTTTCTTTAAGAACTGCCAAGTTAAATTTTTATTTTCATTTATAGCAAAACCAAAGCAAGAATCAAACCACCCATATGGAAAAGGCCTTCAAATACAGGGAAAGGCACAAAATACAAGATTGTCACAAAAATCTTTCGGAAGAGGTAAGAAAATATTCAGAAGATTCAATTCAATTTACTCCCTTCAGAATATTTAAATAATATGAATGACTAGGTCAATTAGAGGCAATAGTGTATTCAAACTTCAATTTTTCAAACTTCAATTGTTCAGCAAAATTGCTTTTTGTTTTGTTTTGTTTTCATTTTATTTTAAGCGGTATTTTATAGAACTGTTAAAGACAAGGTTTCATGCAAACAATGTTGCAACACCACACACCCTTCACCAAAGTGTCCACTTCTCTCTGCTATCTCAGGATTGTAATCCCCTTACACGATGACCCACCCCCACCCCCACCCCCACCCCCAACTTTTCTCCACCTTGGAAAGTTCTGCTCTCTAGACCAGCTCTCAGGTTCTGGTGTCTTTGGCCATCTGTTACCCCTTACTATGCTTTTATTTTACTCCATACTTAAGAGAGATCATCCTGTATATATCCTCTTCTGCCTGTCTTCACTCAGCATGATACCCTCTAGCCCCATCCACACAGTAAAAAATTGCATGATTTCATCATTTTTTATAGCTGAACAGTATTTTATTGCATATATATACACTATATATACATATATAAAGTATTCCATTATATATATAACATACATATATAGTATTCCATTGTGTATATATATGTGTGTATATGTGTATATATACCATATATGTCACATATGTATCATATATCATTTTATATATATCCTAGCTTCTTTAGCCAGTCATCTGCTGGACACATGGATTGTTTCCAATTTGGGCTATTGTGAATAGTGTTGCTATGAACATAGGAGTGCAAAAATGTTTTTCTGAATTGAGCTTCTTAGACCCTTGGATTGGATACTAAGAAGTGAAACTGTTGAGTCGATGGAAATTCAATTCCTAGTTCAGGTTTTTTGAGGACTGTTTGAATTGTTTTCCATAAGGCTGAACTAGTTGACAAATCTTGCAGCGGTGGGTGAGGGTTCCTTTTTCCCCATGTTCCCACCAACACTGGTTGTTTTATTCTGCTTTATGTGCCCTGTCTCCGTAGTATGAAGTGTTATCTCATTGTTGTTTTGATTTGCATTTCACTGATGACAGGGAGTGCAAAATATTTTCCTATATGTCTATTGGCATTAAATTTTTTATTTGAGGAAGTTTCTGCTCATCTTATCTTCCCATTTTTAATGGAATTAATTATCTTTCCCTGTTATGTTTTATAAGCACTTTTTACTTTTGGGATATTGGCCCTTTGTCGGATGAGAGATGAGCAATCTGTGTGTCTTGTTATTCTGTCATTGTCTCTTCTGTGATGAAAAATCTTCCTTTTTTGGTGGAGGGGAGTCACACCCGGCGATGCACAGGGCTCACTCCTGGCTCATGCACTCAGGAATCACCCCTGGTGGTGCTCAGGGGACCATATGGGATGCTGGGATTCGAACCCGGGTCGGCCACGTGCAAGGCAAACACTCTACCCGCTGTGCTATCACTCCAGCCCCCGAAAAATCTTCTTAATTTGATGTAATCCCATTTGTTTATTTTTGCCTCCATTTGCTTAGCCAATAACCGTAAGTAATTTTTAAAAATGCTTCTAGATGCAATGTCATGAATGGTTCTGCCTATGTTTTCCTCAATATAATTTGGGAATTCAGGTGTGCTATTGAGGTCTTTAAGTTTGAATTAACTTTTGTGTATGGTCTGAGTCAGGCACTAATCTGAGTTTATTTTTTACAAGTGGCTGATCAGTTTTCCCAACACCATTTTTTCTTATTCCATATCATACTCTAAACATCATTTTAAAGATTAGCTGACCACATAACTGAGAATCAGTCTCTGAACTCTCAATTCATTCCATTGGTCCGAGTCTGTCTTTTTCCCAGCTGTCTTGGGTACTATAGTTTTATAATATAATTTAAACTTGGGAAAGAAAAACTTCTATTATTTTATCTCACAGTAATTATTGAAACCCAAGAGTAACTATTGTTGTCATTCCAACTTACAAAACTCACTGACAGTGACCAGAGAGATAGTACAGTGTATCAGCAAACCCAAGTTAGATCCCTGGCATCTCATATAGTCCCTTTGCACCACTAGGATCCCTGAGAGCAGTCAGGAGTAAACCCTGAATGCTGCCAGGTATGGCCCCAAAACAAAATAAAGCTCATTGGGAATTAGACATGTCAGATTCACCGTGGTCCCAGAGAGGACTTGCTTTGCCACAAGAAGGAAAAAATATGTAATCTTGGTATCTGATCTGAAGCATTTCCCCCTTTTAAGTCAAATATGTATAAATCTCTCCTCTCATGCTTCTTATGATTTGGAAGGAGAAATATGCCAAGTCCCATAAATCTTCCAAAATTTATTTAAAAATTTGACATCAGGTCCAAAGAACAAACACAATATTGAAGAATTAGGATAGATATTTCAAAAAGAAATGTTTCTAAGGAAAATCAAGTTCCATGCTAAAAAGATATTGTCTATAATATAACAATATCTGCTTAAAATTAAAATAGGCAAATTATTTAAGTGAAATCAGGCAAATAAAATAAATAAAAAACAAAATCTGTATGTGTCCACTATGAATAATTTTTGCATGTGTATAATAATGTATACACATGAATTAATAACTAAAAGAAAACATACCTGTATCAGAAAACATAAAGGTATCATGCTAGTTAAGAAAAGCTTCTATCATTATAAATTAATAAAATATAAAAATTAATACAGATATAGTTATATATATTAAAAGTTACTTAGAAATATTTAGATATTTATTTAGAAAGTTGAAAGAATCTGTGACTAAGATGAAGATTGAACTGGGAGACATTTTTCATTGATAATGTCACAATATTTGATTTCTTTTCAATTATATAACTATTATCTCAATAGCTTCTTAACTTCTTAGTATTCAAGTTTCAGAAAAAGTCCATAATCAAAGGCTAAAAGCCACATGAACTTTTAAAGACTAAATCTATCCCATTCTGAGTCCTGTTAAAAATAGAATTATTGAATAATTGTTTCAGACACAAAAGCTCAAATTTTCAATACTAATACGGTGCAGAACTAGAACATTTACAGCTGTATTTTCTCTGACAAAATTGGTTTAGGAGCATACTGTGAACTAAAAACTTTAAACTCAATGCCATAATGACCTAATAGCAAACTACACATTTCTGGATGACTTCTGGGCCATAAGTTACCTTGTGAATTGAAACAGTGAGCTAAGTCTACAGGGTTAGCCCATATTTCTCTTTGTGGGTGCATGCGGATAAATCAATCTCTCAGCATCACTTCTTGTAACTTTTTTTTAGCTGAATGGTACAAAGAATGGAACTACACTTTATTGAAGGGGAAAAGAATGGATTCCTTTTGTTGAGAATCTTTATGTTTAAGAAGACAATAGTTTATATAGAAAAGGCCTATATTCTAAGAAAAAATTGATTTTAAGACTTATAAACCTGTCAGTATATAAGTTATGAGCTAGGACTAACATCTGAAGTTTTGATTAATCTGCTCATTATTCAGTTGACCCTACGTGCCAACCCTGACAGCAAGTAGAAAGATCAGGAGTGCTAACATTGCTTCTAGCAGAAAAACAGGGAAGTTGGTTCTCAACAAGACTCTTTCAATCTTTCTAAGTGAATGGTGAAGTCTGTGGAGAGATGTACTTTTAAGAGGAGTCCTTGGTGCTTTATGATTTAAATTTTGTGCCTCCAAAGGGTGCTTCTCCACCCTTTGGAGAAATTTAAGTTAAAAATGCCTGAGTTTTGCTGTATGACGCACATGTTGTCCCAAAGAGAGCATGCTAAGGGTTGAAATAGGGCTGGAAACATAGTAATTCATTCAATAATTTCCTATCAATGACTAACTATATGCCAGGTTTCATAATGCATGCTTAAAGACAAATATAACAAAATACATTCACCAAGCACCAAAAGTTCTGAATCCAAAAGACATATTTTTTTTCTTTCCTGGACAAGAACTTTTTATTTGTACATTCTTTCATTTTTAATTATTTTTTTGGTCACACCTGGCGATGCTCAGGGGTTATTCCTGGCTCTGCACTCAGGAATTACCTCTGGCGGATGCTCAGGGGACCATATGGGATGCTGTGAATTGAACCCAGGTTGGCCGCATGCAAGGCAAATGCCCTACTCACTGTGCTGTTGCTCCAGCCCCCATTTTTATTTTTTTTAATTTATTTTATTGAATCACCATGTGGAAAGTCACAAAGTTCTCAGGCTTATGTCTCAGTTATACAATGCTCAAATAACCGTCCTTTCACCAGTGCCCATATTCCACCACCAAAAAATGAAAAAGAAAAAGAAAAAAACAAACCAGTATAACTCCCACCCCCCCACCCCCTAACTCCCCACCCCCCATGCATAACTGATAGATTTCACTTCCTTTTCTCTTTACTTGATCACATTCCATATTTCAACACAAAACTCACTATTGTTGTTGGAGTTTCAACACAGAACTCACTATTCTTGTTGAAGTTTATCCCCCAAGAATATGGCCCTATTGACAAGGAAACATTTGATAATTAGTTTTCCACTGATGAGAATGAAGAGATATAAAGTCAAGCAGCCGCTACTGCACGCGATTAGGATTTCTGTATTTTAGTCATTAAGTCCAGGGAGATTTAAGTTAGAAATTGCATCATTTCTCTTCCTGGGGCAGCATGAAGCAAAAGCTTAGTTCACAGTCTGGAGACATGGCTGCAAGCACTCGCTGGGACCCCAAGTAATATAGCTGGCTCTGGATCCTGGTCGTTCAGCAGCAAAGCAGCTGTGCAAAGGCATGGCCACCCAGGTCAAATCTCGGTGGAGCGCAAGCCGGCACCAGCCCCAGCCTGAGACTGCCCAAACGTCCCGCTGTTTCAAGTTCAAAACACATTTTTTCTCCCGCGCCACCAAGTTCATACCTTTTTAAAAGTTCCATAATATGGCGGACGCCACACTGCTTCCTCCTGGAGGGAAGAAAAACCAAGGAAGAAGGATATTTCCCCCCTAAGCCGGCATGGGGCAAAAGCTTAGTTCACAGTCTGGAGACATGTCCAGCCCCCATTTTTAATTTTTTATTTGAAGTAACATTGCATCATAGCACTATCTCAGTCTTATATGTATGCCATTAAAAATTAACCTGCTATACATGTCCATTAGTCATATCTATTTCTTCTTTGGAGAAATATTTATTTGAACATTCAGTTTTAATTGAATAATTTGAATTTCTATTGTTTTACAGTTTTACAAGTTCTTGACATATTTTTGTTTAATAACCCCTTTCAAAAAAATGAACTGCAAATGCTTTCTCCCTTTCAATACAGTTCCTTAGTTTGCAGTACCAGGAGCTGAACCCAGGACCTGCATATGCATGCAAGATATGTGCCCTACTGCTGAGCTACATTCTGGCAAGTGTATCTTTATTTTGATGCAGGTTTCTGAAAAGGACATCACACACACACAACTATAAAACAATATCTTTGCTGAATCCTATATAAAAACTTCAACAGGAAATTCAATTCAATGGTACATTTAAAGAGTTATACACTATGATCAAGCAATATTTGCTCCAAAAAATGCAGGAACTCAAAAATTCTCTACATTGAAACATATTCACCAACCATGATGTTCTAGAACAAAAAGGACAAAATTCATATGATCATATCAAAAGATGCATAAATTTCCATATCAAATGCAGAACATTTGACAAGATTTGACATCCCTTAATAATTAAAAACAATAAAACAGGTATAGAAGAAATAAATCTCAATGTAACAAAAGATATATGTGATAAATCCATAGCCAATATTATACTCAGTGGAGGAAAACTGAAAGCTTTTCCTCTGAGACCAGGAACAATGTCTAATCTTGACTAGTACTATTCAGTATAGTGTTAAAAAGCTTAAGAAGAGCAATGAAAAATGTAATAAGAATTCATATAGGAAAGAAAAAAGCAAAACCATTTGCAATAATTTTAATATTCAATAGACATAATATACACATAAAATCCCAAAGAAGCTAGTTTTTAAAAAAATTATTAAATAGAACTAACTATAGAAAAGTGGCAGGCTCAGAAATTAATATACAAAAATCTGTTGCATTTATATAAACATAGATCAGACCAAGAGATCTGTCCTGGAAGAGCAGGAAAGGCCAGAAAAGCCTGTGAGTCCTGCGCAGTCTTCAGCTCCCACGGGCCGCCTCTGACAGTCTAGCAGTGCCAAACCCAGCCTGGCACCAAGGGTGTGTGCTCTGCTGCCTGCCGAGTCGTTTTTCCTGTGACCCAGCACGTGGCTGGACGCTCCCCCTTCCTCCGCCTTTGCTTGGACACTCAAACATATATGGCACTCAAGTTGTGATCTGGGGAGCTTATGGGCTGCACCAGCTTCCAGTTGATTTATAGCCACATACAAATTGTTTGTTACTTTATATATTTGATTTATAACTTTTGTGTGCTAGAGGGATAGCACAGCGGGTAGTGCATTTGCCTGGCACACAACCAACCCAGGTTTGATTCCTCCGTCCCTCTCAGAGAGCCTGGCAAGCTACAGAGAGTATCCTACCCGCACAGCAGAGCCTTGGCAAGCTACCCAGGGCATATTAGATATGCCAAAAACAGTAATAACAAGTCTCACAATGGAGACGTTAATGGTACTCGCTTGAGCAAACGGATGAGCAATGGGATGACAATGACAGTGACATCGACAGATCAGACCAAAAGGAAGAGAAATGAGGAAAGAGAATTCTGCTTATGACCACATTTAAATCAAGGGCCAGAGAGGTTAAGGTGTGTGACTTACACGAAGTCAATTTCAATTGTTTCTTTTCCCAGAGCATTACAAGATACAGCATTAGATGCTTTCAGGGGTCACTGAGTATGACCTAAGCACTTCTGGGGTGCCCACATCACCCCCAGCATCACAAATTCCGAGAAGCTCCCCACCCTTGGGTCCTGAACTACAGATCAGTTGGTTAACAAGCCCCAGGGCTGGCCACCAGACCTCCTGAGTACCACTTGGCCTCATCCCAACAAATGAATTAAGTACCCTAAAATAAAAGTCACCAAAGAAATTTTAAAAACCTATACATGAAAAATCAAAGATATTATTGGAAGAAGTAGAAAACTATTTATGGAACACTATTCCATGATTATGGATTAGATGGATTATCACTGTTAAAATGACTACATCATCTAAAGCAATATGCAGATTCAATGCTTTTCTTATTGAAATCATAATTTTCTCAGAAAGAGAATAATGAAGAAAAGTATAAACAGAACAATGGCATGATCCACAGAAATAGAACAAAAAAATGAACAATATGGCATATATAAGGATCTGACAGGATATGGAAAGAGTCAAGTTCTAGGGCTGGAGAGATAGTTTAATGGACTGAGCTGCATGTTTTGCATGCAAGAAGCCAGCTTCAATCCCTGTCACCACATGGTCACTAATATGCCCTGGGAAGGACTCCTGAACACAGAGCTGGGAGTGGTACCAGAGTGCCACCAACTGTGGCTCAAAATTCCCCCTCCAAAAAAAAAAAGTTTGCCTCCCAATGTGCCTGAGAGACCCCTTAATATATATTGATGTGTTAATATATAGTGATATATATAAACTGTATCAATATAGTTACAAATTGATTTGGTTTATGAGGAAAAATTAATATGGAAAATAAATCAAGATTTATACTTCCACAAATATAAAATATAAGATATTCAAAACACAAGATACTTCTATAAAATATGAGGTTGAATAAGTTTATGCCTAACTCAATGACTGAGTCAATTGTATATACCTGATACTGCTAATGAAGATATAAAGCATGCAGTTTATTAATATCATAAGGAATTTTATTAATTCCTTAGGAAGTTTATTAATATGATTAGGAAATAGCTAACATACAACACTGCCAGTGTGTACTGGACACAGATGGAGCAGCTAACAATAACATGGTTGATGAGATCAGAAAAACTATCACAGTCTCAAAGAAAAAAATTAGTTACATTTAGATTGTGTTGAATCCTGTTTTCTTTTTTTCCTTCCTTTTATTTATTTTTTTCACTGCTTTTTTGTTTTAGAACACGCCCAGATGTACCTAAGACTTAACTCCTGGCTCTGCACTTGGGATCACTCCTGGCGGGACTCAGGGAAATGTGTGCTTTGTTGGAGCTTGAACCCAAATCTGCCACATATAAAGCAAAGTGCTTAACCAGCTGTATTACATCTCCAACCCCTGTGCTGAATCCTGAACTAGATTTTGCCACTAAGCTATCAGCAGTATAGCCCAGCTCCCATTTTCACAGATAGCAATTAAGAAAAATTTCTTATCGGGCAAATTAAATTAAAGAAAATGTAAGTCTTTTTTGCCATAAAATAGAAGCTTTTTGATGTTTTGGGGGCCACACTTGGTGATGCTCAGGGATTACTCCTGGCTCTGAACTTAGGAGTTATTGCTGGTGGTGTTCAGGGGATCATATGAAAATCTAGGGATCCAACCCAGGTTGGTTGCTTGCAAAGCAAGCACCTTACCTGCTATACCATTGATCTGCTTCAAAATATGTTGGGTTTTGTTTATTTTTTTTGCAAACTTTTTGTCTTGGGGCCACTCTCAGAAGTGTTCAGGGGATCATGTGGTGCCAAGGACTGAATCCAGACCTCCAACATGTAAAGTACTTTGAACTATCTCCTGGCCCAGAAATATTTTAATTTAAAGGTGCAAACTCAAAAGATGTGAATATATATTTCTCTAAAGATGGCATACAGAAACATGAAAAATGTTCAGCATCACTTATTATTTGGGAAATGCAAATCAATACCACAATGAGATAATATTGGATACTAGGGAATATGGAAGGAGGCAATTAAAGGCTGCCCGAAAAGCCTTTGTCCCTCTTGGAGAGCCGGGCAAGCTACCAAGAGTATCCTGCCCGCATGGCAGAGCCTGTCAAGCTACCCGTGGCATACTTGATATGCCAAAAACAGTAACAACAATGGTCCTCATGACCCTGATCCTGAAAGAGGCCCCAATATGCCATCTGGCTACACTAGCACGTGACAGGGACGAATGGAGATGTTACTGTGGCCTGCTCGGGCAAAATGATGAACAACGGGATGACAGTGATACAGTTATATTAGGGAATATGGTCTCTATCAAAAAGACTGGAAATTTGAAATGCTAACAAGAATGTGGGAAAAATGGAATTTTGGTACACTGTTAGAATGTAACTTTCTATGATCACTATGGAAATTGGAATGGAGATTCTTTTAAAAAATAAGAATGAACAGCACACCATTCAGCAATACTGGTTTTAGGAATTTATCCAAAAGAGTGACAATAATAATTTCAATAGATATTTGAAAACCCAGGGTTAAAGCTAAGTTCTAATAGAGCTATTACATGCTTGAGGTCACAAAATTGATTCTTTGTATTATCACTGAGACCCCTGGCACTGCTGAGTACATTCACCTCTGCCACAATAAGAGTGACCAAGGAGGGGCTGGAGCAATAGCACAGCGGGTAGGGTGTTTGCCTTGCACGCGGCCGACCAGGTTAGATTCCCAGCATCCCATATGGTCCCCTGAGCACTGTCAGGAGTAACTCCTGAGTGCAAAGCCAGGAGGTAACCCCTGTGTAGTGCCGGGTGTGACCCAAAAAGAAAAAAAAAAATAGAGTGACCAAGGATAAGCACTGCAACCAAGTGTGTGTCCCCCTGGGGTAAAACAAGTCCAACCCCCAACAGTTTGCCAAAGACGACAAAGGGAAAAGAAAATAGAAGTAAATAAATGAAATGAAATGAATTTTTAAAGTGTACTTGCAGTCCTATGTCCATAGCAGCATTGCTCACAGTGGCCAAAACATGAAATCATCTATTAACAGATTGATGTCAATTGAAAGATGACCAGTTTATAAAACTGTAATCTACTCACTCAATGGACTACCACACTGAACTTTTAAAAAAGATGTAGTGAGCCATTTTGGACAAAAATGGATGGACATTGAGGCGTTTATGCAGAGTATAAGTAACAAAATGAAATGCTATCACTAGGTGTTTTCACCAATATGGGTAACTGAAGTCAACCAAAAAAAAAACAAAACAGTCAACAAAAGTAACTCCTTGGCTCAATGAAAACTAAGGTGATAACAAGAGGGAGAAGGAGATGATTGGGAAGAATGGGTAGAGAGGAACTTTTGCTGGTTGTATGACACAGTAACCATGGTGGTGCATGGGGTCAAACCTATCCACATATAAAATATTAAGCTGCATCTCTGAAATGTAGTATAAACAAATAAAAATCCATTGTTTTGTTTATTTAATTGAATAACCATGAATTAGTTACAAAACTTTCAGGTTTGAGTTTCAGTCATATAATGATCGAACACCCATCCCTCCACCACTGCACATTTTCCACCACCAATGTCCCCAGTACCCCCCGAACCCCCACCCCACACCTCTCCCTGCCTCTATGGCAGACATTTTCCCTCTTACTCTCTCTCTCTATTTAAAAAATCCATTGTTTTGGTTTTAGGGCCACACGCAGGATTGCTCAGGGTTTACTCCTGTTCTGGGCTCAGGAATCACATCTGGCAGCTTCAGGAGACTTTATAGGGTGCTAGAGATCAAAACCAGCTCAGTCGCATGCAAGGCAATTGCCCTACCCATGGTATTATCGCTCCAGCCCTGCCAAACCATTATTTTTAAAAGCTAAATAGAGAGTCTGGGTGATGGTCCAGTGGCAAAGAGCCATTACTTACTTATCTAGCAAGTGTAAGGCTGTGAGTTCTACCTCCAGTGCCACCCTCGGTCATAGGGCGGGTTCCCTGCAGCTCTCCTGGCTGGAACCCTGAGAGCTACAGCAGTGTGTGATGGTTGGAGGTCCATTCAGGTGTGTGAGAGCAGCACAACAACCAACATGCAACTAAATACGGGTGGTTGGGAAAACTGGAAAAAAATGGTGGTGAGAAGGTGGACTGGTGGTGGGATTGGCGTTAGAATATTGAATGTAATAAATCATGAGCAACTCATTAAAAATAAATTATAAGTGAATAAATAAAATGCACCTAAATACAATTAAAATACAACCTCCAGCAAGCACACATACAGTGAACACCCTAACCAGAATATGCACAAGCACCACAGCCCAATGTGGGACCTCTGGTGAGCACCATAGCTCAAATGTAAGCACCACAACTGTTTGTGTGACCCCAGGTAAGCAGCATAAACAAATATGTGTGTTGATATGTGTGTGACCCCGCTCATCAAAACCTCAACAGCAGTAAAAGGAAAGAATGAGGTGAACTTTGTAAAATAGAAACAGAAAAATAAACCAAGGGGGAAAAAATTAAAGTACAGGTTTATGGGCCAGCAACACCGGGGATCCAGATGGAGGAGGTGCAGCCACCACACCTTCTCCAGATGGAGCCCCGGCGACACTGAGCAGCAACTAACACGGTTCCGGGATGCAGGACTGGGATACATCTGAACCGCGCGGGAAGTGGGACAGAGCCAGCCCAGCCTCCAAGTGGCCCCGGCCGCCGGAAGTCACGCGCTCGACCCACCCTCCGTGCCATCTTGCCACATTCAACAGAGAAGAAGCCAGGTATTCTGGTGAGCAACGCGGCCGGAGAATGCTCCAGACCCAAAACCGGGCCAGCAACACCGGGGATCCAGACAGAGGAGGTGCAGCCACCACACCCTCTCCAGATGGAGCCCTGGCGACACTGAGCCGCAACTAACACGGCTCCGGGATGCAGGACTGGGACACATCCGAACCATCGACCTTTTCTAAAACCTGAAAACATACAATCTTTTAATGGAAAACTAATTACCAAATACTTCCTTAGTAGGGCTGTCTTTCTTGGGAGGAAACTCCAACAACAATAGTGAGTTTTGTGTTAAAATATGGAATGTAATCAAGGTAAAGAGAAAATGAAGTGAAATACATCAGTTATACAGTGGGGGATAGGGGTTGGGGGCGGGGGGTATAATGGGGATTTTGGTGGTGGAATATGGGCACTAGTGAAGGCATGGTGTTTGAATATTGTATAACTGAGACATAAACCTGAAAACTTTGTAACTTTCCACATGGTGATAAAATTTTTTTTAAAAAGTACAGGTTTAGAACTCACAGGACAAGCCAATGGAGAGCTCATTAGTGACTGGACCTAATTCGCCCTTCAAGACACCAACCACTGGACCACTTGCTTCTAGTGGAATTGTTCTTCCTGTCTAAAACTAGGTCTGTGCCTCTTTGCCACGTGAGTGGGATACATCAGAATCTGGCAAATCCACTGTGATCAACGGGACTACTGTTTTTGGACTCACACAGTGACTTTGAATTTGATCTCCCAAATTTCTTCCACCCATAGAATTCAGTAAATTCTTCTAGAAACTATACATCTGACTTCCCTGTTCCAGATCAGTCCTCTGGAGAAACCCACTTTGCGATATAAGCCAGAACCAACGGCTAATCTGTAATACATCACAAACAAAGGAAACTTTGCAATTTGCAATAGTTATGGGGAGGGTGTAGGGGGATGGAAGTAGAAAATCAAACCAGCTACTCATAAATTAATCTTTTCAGGGGGTGGAGGAGGCCCATACCTTGTGATGCTCAAGGTTTCACTCCTGGTTCTGCACTCAGAAATTACTCCTGGTGGTGCTTTGGGGACCAAAAGGTGCCAGAGATCAAACTTAGGTCAGCTAGGTACAAGGCAAACACCCTAACTACTCTCTCCGGCCCCTCATAAATTTCTTATATTTGATATAATGCACAATTAAGGTAGACACATATGTTCCATTTTATTTTTGGTAACCATACTTTTTCTTTTGCAGAAAATGGATTGCACATGTTTTCAGCATTGTAGCACTGTAACCCTGCTGTTCATCAATTTGCTCAAGCGGGCACCAGTAACATCTCCATTGTGAGACATGTTACTGGTTTTGGCATCGAATATGCCACAAGTAGCTTGCCAGGCTCTGCCATGTGGGTGGGATACTCTCAGTAGCTTGCCAGGCCCTCTGAGAGGTTCAGAGGAATTGAACCCGGGTCGGCCTCATGCAAGGCAAACACCCTACCCCCTTTGCTATCTCTCCAGTCCAAGTTTCAAAAATATCTTATGTGTGTAATCACAATCCTACATACACCCTGGGCCAGTCTTTTTCCTGTGATGCAGAAAGGTAACTCTGACTAATATAGATTTCTCCTTAGCATTTCAATAAAAAATTCACAGGATGTAGAAATTTTCTATTTTATAAAGTACAGATATATCTCCCACCAGATGAGCGTTGATCGATGAGCTTCAATTAAATTTTCTTAACAGTGATTTCATTATTATCTCAGGGTTTGACTTTGCTATCTCAAATTTTTGCACACTGGAGAAAATACCATTTCTCAGCCCAAAGACTTTCACACAGTCATTGCCTTGAACTGACTGTTCTTCCTCACTAACTCTTCTCTAAAGCAGTTCTCAGTGCAAGAGTCACAATGGCAGCTGTCAATTAGTGAATCTTAATATCAAGATAAATATATATATATATTGCTTTTGGGGTCACACCCAGCAGTGCACAGGGGTTACTCCTGGCTCTGCACTCAGGAATTACTCCTGGCGCTGCTCAGGGGACCATATGGGATGCTGGGAATTGAATCCAGGTCAGCCACGTGCAAGGCAAACACCCTACCCGCTGTGCTATTGCTCCAGCCCCAAGATAAATATTCTTAACTTATGTGACCCCACTGAATCTTTACCCAGCAACATGGGATGATTATTATTGCTAATTGCTTCAATTTAAAGAAATTAAGGCTGAAAATGGGTCAGTATTTGCCCAAAGTAATAGACTCAATAAACAGCAGAGCTGGAATCCAGCTTCAGTCAAAAGCCAAGTCCTTAGACACTAAATTTTATCCTTCTCACAGGATCAAAGTACTTCATTTATAAACTAACTACATAGCATTTCATTTTATAGTTTGCAAACTGTATGTGTGTATATAGACAGGTTTGCCCCATTAACCAAATGCAGTGTTTCAGTAGAACATTTCATATCTTAAATAGCATAAAGCAAAAAAGCAAAGAGCAGTTATGGTAAATTTATATTTTTCAATATCTTCATATGATTCCAATGCCCCCAGAATAACCTACTAAGTCATGCTAAATAAAACGTAAATTCTAGAGACAGGAATAATAGCACAGCAAGTAGGACATTTGCACTTGACTTTGGCTGACCTGGGTTCCATCCTCAGCATCCCATATGGTCCCCTGAGCCCAGCAGGTGTGATTCCTGGGCACAGAGGCAGGAGTAAGCCCTTATCAATGTTAGATGTGGCCCCAAAATCTAAGACAGCATCATCTCACAAAAGCAGGAACACTACTATCTGCAGCCGCCAGAAGTACCTCCCCAGAAGCGGGGGAGGGGGGAGGATACATCCAAACATCTGCTCCCAGAGAGTCCCTGCCAGCAATCCCTGGGCAGTATTTTAGACAAGAAATGTTTCATAGAAACCCTTCATAGGCTGGAGCCATAGTACAGAGGATAAGGCTGTTTTGCACACGGCTAACCCTGGTTTGATCCCCAGCATCCCAGATGTTCCCCTGAGCCTGCCATGAATGATCCTAATCCCTGAGCACAGAGCCAGGAATCAGGCCTGAGCATCACCAGGTGACCCCAAAGCAAAACAGAAACACTCTGCTTTTGGTTAATAGGAGAAACTTATACACACACACACACACACACACACACATTTAGTTTGGAAACTACGAAATGAAAAGCTATAATCTCTAAACTAAATACTTTGGTTCTATGAGAAAAATAAAATAAAATTGATTGTCTAAAGACTTGGTTTTTGATTGAGGCTGGATTCCAGCTCTGCCATTTACTGACTCTACCACTTTGGTACTGGAGCGATAGCACAGCGGGTAGGGCATTTGCTTGCACGCAGCCGACCCAGGTTTGATTCCTCCGTCCCACTCGAATAGCCCAGCAAGCTACCGAGAGTATCCCGCCCGCACGGCAGAGCCTGGCAAGCTATCCATAGCATATTCAATATGCCAAAAACAGTAACAACAAGTCTCACAATGGAGACGTTGCTGATGCCCGCTGGAGCAAATCAATGAAAAACGGGATGACAGTGCTACGATGTAGTGCTATCACTTTTGGCAAAAACTTAACTTTTTTTACAATGAAAAGAAACTTGATGAAAGTAAAGTGAAATTTATTAGTTACACAGGAGGGGGGGCTAAGAGTGGGGAGGCTAGGGGCGTGGGGGGGGGCTAGGGGTGTGGGGGTGCGGGGTGGAGCTATAATGTGATTCTTGGTGGTGGAATATGTGCACTGGTGAAGGGATGGGTGTTCAAGCATTGTATAACTGAGACTTAAACCTGAAAACTTTGTAACTTTCCACATGTTGACTCAATAAAAACATTAAAAAAAAAGAAACTTGACACAAATCTGTCCTGTGTGTGTGTTTAACAACATTTATCTAAAGCATAAAGATCTCAAATTGAACTGAAGTGATAGTATGAGTAAGACATGATCCACATTAAACTTAAATAGCTTTAGGAGGCCGGAAAAAGCAGCATCTCTACCCGCTGTCTGCACACTGCTGCTTAGTGCTGTGAGAGCAGTGGACAGGCACAGGCTTCAGAGAAGCCCAACTCTATTTCCAGACTGGAGATCTGCTCCCAGTCCCATGTGCCTCACTCCTCACTGCATAGTTTGCCATCCTGACTGAATTGTTCTTCTCCATCTTACCGCTATAAGCTCCATTAAAGTGTCGGTTCTAATCCATCATTTTCTTTCCAGCATTTAGCACATACCTATCACATTCTCCTCACATAACTGTGTACCAAGAAAAAAGAGTTGCTCCACTACTAAATCACTGGCAAACTAATATATTTTGGAGAAGATATTTGGTATGGGGAGCCAAAGAGAGAACTTTTAAAGATATACATTAATTAGACGCTAAGACGGGAGCTAGCAGTGAGAAACAAAAGAATTTCTGAATACCCATGATCAATGAGTGTGATTGATTGCCCACAAAAATCTCACAGATGCTTTCTGATCCAATATAATGATTGTCATTTGTTGACCCAAACTGATGTTGGAAAGTCACTATTATAGTTTCCATTCTCAATTTTGAGAATTGATATATCACTTCTCATTCCTCCCTCTCAAAATCCAAAAAGTTGGCATTAGTGGCCTTAAAAATACAACTCTTGAAAAGTTGTCAATTCTGAAAGTTAAGCTTTTCTATGCACCAGATGGAAATAGGGATGGTAGAGGACGGGAGCGACAGCACAGGTCCAATTCCTCCGTCCTTCTCGGAGAGCCTGGCAAGCTACTGAGAGTAGCCCACCCGAACAGCACAGCTTGGCAAGCTCCCCATATTCGATATGCTCAAAACAGTAACAACAAGTCTCACAATGGAGACACTACTGGTGCCCGCTCGAGCAAATCGATGAACAACAGGATGACAGTGCTACAGTGCTGCAGACTCCTGACCACACCTACGAGTGATGGATATAGATTTCAAAGTCATGGTCTGAATATGGAGGCATGCAATCATGAACTATACATGCATGTATCTACAAGTAGAAATACATATACATGTATTTTGTGTAATTGGTGTGGCTACAATGGGAGAGGCTCGGGAAAAAGAGGTTTACTATACTCAATTCCTAGAATCAGAACACAAGCCATCCCATAGACTAAACTCCAGGCAGGAGGCCATGGGGATGGCACCAAAGGGATAGCCCAAGGCTATGGCCTTTTCAGAAGTTTCTTTCAGAAAGACAAAGTAGGGAAGAGCCATCAGTTTAGAATTGATATCTGAATAATTTAGGCGGGCTCTAGGAGTGATTCCTAATAATCCAGTACCTGAGCCTGGAATAAGGAAGGCAGAGAATTGTTGCTTTCTAGGGTGTGCTGCCCAAATGTAGGAAAAATAAGTTACTCCGTTAATTGGCTTGACATCAGGAATATTAGTGACACTTCTACTGTCATCAAAAAATGCATAGTTCCAGGAGCACAGTTTCTCCCAGCCAAAAAAGTCCATTTAAATGCCAGAACAGTGAGGGGGCGGGGTGGAGCTATACTGGGATTCTTGGTGGTGGAATATGAGCACTGGTGAAGGGATGGGTATTCGAGCATTGTATAACTGAGATTTAAACCTGAAAACTTTGTAACTTTGTAACTTTCCACAATAAAAAAAAAAAAAGAAAAAGAAAAAAAAAAATAAAAATAAATAAATGCCAGAACATTGTAATATACAATAAGATTCTAATATAAATACAGGGACCAGAAATATTCAAGTGCATGCTTTGCACCTGGAATGCCCGAGTTCAGACCCCAGCGCTCCGTGGTGCCAAGCACTGTATGAGCCAAACCTGAAGCATAAGAGCTGGGAGTAGATGCCAATCACCACCATGGCCCAAATATGTATATTTATGGATACAGGGGCCATGAGGGTGCTGGGGATTGAACACAGGTAATAGAGGACTAGAAATTTAGATATTAAATAGAAAATAAAGATATTTTATTTATGGATAAATGCAACGTGTGTAGATGTACTCATAACAAACTGTTCTTTCACTTACTTGAACATATTCAAACTGAAATATATGTGTATGCTTGTTGCTTATATGTGTAACTGCATGGCAGTTTAAATTTTTGACCTATCCTGGCTGAAGATACAGTACGGTGTGTAGGATGCTTACCTTGCATGCAGTTAACAGGATTAAATCCCCAGCACTCCATATGGTCCCCTAGCTCACCAGGAATAATCCCTGAATCAGAGCCAGGAATAAGCCCTGTCAAGTCTTGACAGCTCTTCGAGGCAGCCACCAAATTTTTGCCTGCAGTTCATTTGTTCTGCACATCATGGGAGATGATCCCTGCCACCGAATTTCTCAGAGAAAGTCTCTGTAGACTCAGGCTGGGGTGAGGAAAGTCAGTCCTAACCTTGGCACAGCCATTCAGGATCCAAATTTTTTTGCACAGAAAAGAATTTCAGGAAGAAGTGAAATAATGAAGCAAAATGGGTTTTTCGTTTGTTTGTTTGTTTTTTGTTTTTTGGGTCACACCTGGAGATGCACAGGGGTTACTCCTGGCTCTGCACTCAGGAATTACTCCTGGCAGTGCTCAAACCATATGGGATGCTGGGAATTTAACCCAGGTCGGCCGCGTGCAAGGCAAACGCTTACTCACTATGCTATCGCTCCAGCCCCACAAAAATAGTTTTTATTGAATGAAATTTACTAAGAAAGACATGAGGAGAAACTTGTAGAGGTGGGATCTCAGACTTTTCCAGAGTAGGAGAAGAGAAATACATTTTCAAGAGAAAACACAGGCTTGAAAGAGACAGCAGGATAACAAGCAAGCAAAAAAGACAGAGAGGGATGTGTTCAAGGGAGAACACAGGCTTAAGAGTGCACACAAGCAAAGCTACCTGTTCAAGGGGGGAAAACTAACCCTTGTGGAAGCAAGTCCTGAATGACTTCTAGATGGAGGTTTTATACAATTCCTCTAATTTTTTTTTCTTTTTGGGTCACACCTGGCAATGCACAGGGGTCTCTCCTGGCTCTGCACTCAGGATTTACCTCTGGCGGTGCTCAGGGGACCATATGGGATGCTGGGAATAGAACTCGAGTCGGCCGCGTGCAAGGCAAACACCCTACACGCTGTGCTATCTCTCCAGCCCCTCTAAATATGTTTTTTCCAGTTGTTCTCTGAAAACATAAAAGTTGGTCCACGCATTGTCAGAGCAAAGTCTTGCACTGTTGACGGTCTTTCCATATTGTTATCATGACCTTTAGATTCTTCTGAAAGAAGAATCTTGGGCCTCACCTCTCTGGGCAGGATCTTGAATTTCTACATCTGGGCAACCTTGTTTTCTCATCTCTGAGGAGCTCATGATTTGCAACTCAAAGGGCTGTGGTCTTTGTGCCTTTGGACCATTTCAATTTATGCAATTTATGCTTCCTCCTTTGTGTGCAGTCAGGAAACACTCCTGGAGGTGCTGGTCTGGGGAACATGTGGGGTGCCAGGATCAAAGTTGGGTTGCCTGCATGCAAGGCAAGTGTCCTACCCACTACCATAACTCCAGCCCCATAGTTTTATTATTTCCCAAAAGCTCATTACTAATGCCCCCCCTACCTATCTCCCTTTAATCACTAGTCTGTGGGGATGGTTCCAATATGCTAAAGCATTATTTAGTCTATAATGGGCTAGCTTTTTTTCTCTCAGATCACCTGTTTGTTCCCCTGGGTTGTAACAAACAGAGTACTATATACTGATTTAATTTGTTTGTTATAATCTCCTATAATATTAGATAGTCTAAGAAAGCCTCAACCGCATACTGTTGGACCAAGGAAAGGTTTAAGGTTTAAGGACAATCATCTGATCTGATTGTGTAAATCCCTAACCACCTGACAAGGAATGGCAAGGAGTATGCCCTGACCTTCAGCGATGCAGAGACAATTTGCTCCTGCGAGAGGTATGGCTGTAACGGAAGTTAAGCCTTACTGATGTATGTCTGTAAACCATATCTTGTTTTAAATATAAGTTAAAAACTGTAGTTAAGCTTGTATGATCTTAATTGACACTTTGGGATGTAGTTATAGAGTACAAATACAACCTCAGTTTTTGAGTCATTTGTCAAATGATTAGAGTTCAAGTCTATCCGTCACAATCCTTGGGCCCATCATCATAAAATAAACTTCTGTCCTATGCTCCTCCTCTGTCTCAGTTCTCTCACTGAGTTATGACAAACGAAAGCCATAACAGGAGAGATCTTACAGGGGGCATAATCCTTTCTGGAAGTTTCTTCTCACCTTAAAACTGGCCCAGCATTGCCCTAGGTCTGTATGACCCTGTTTCGATTTTTCCCTCTTACCCTCGGGTACTCTCATGACCTCACACACACCGTTTGGTACCTACGTGACAGGATGAAAGGAAGGGTATTATAAACACAGGAGTTAAGGTTACCATCTTGAGAAGACATATTATATTTAAATGTGCCTGTGTACCAAGTGACACAGGGGGTGCATTTCTAAACAAGGAGAAAGCCGAGAGTGGGATGATACTTTCCATGTTGATCCATTTATATGCAAAGTTCATAACTTCATTTTTTTCTAACAGCTGCATAGTATTCCACTGTATATATGTACCAGAGTTTCTTTAACCAGTCATCTGTTCTCGGGCACTCGGGTTTTTTCCAGGTTCTGGCTATTGTAAACAGTGCTGCAATGAACATATAAGTGCAGATGTCATTTCGACTATACTTTTTTGCTTTTCTGGGATATATTCCCAGTAGTGGTATTGCTGGGTCAAATGGGAACTCAATTTCTAATTTTTTGAGAAGCGTCCATATTGTTTTCCAAAAGGGCTGAACCAGTCGGCATTCCCACCAGCAGTGTAGAAGGGACCCTTTCTCCCCACATCCTCTCCAACAGCTTTTGCTTTTGTTCTTTTGGATGTGTGCCAGTCTCTGTGGTGTGAGGTGGTATCTCATGGTTGTTTTGATCTGCATCTCCTTGATGATTAGTGATATAGAGCACTTTTTCTTGTGCCTTTTGGCCATTCGTATCTTTTCCTTGGGAAAGTTTGTTCATTCCTTCGCCCCATTTTCTGATGGGGTTGGATGTTTTCTTCTTGTAGAGTTCAACCAGTGCCTTATATACCCTTGATATCAACCCCTTAAGTGAAATGAGTCAGAAAGAGAGAGACAGACATAGAAAGATTGCACTCATCTGTGGAATATAAAATAACAGAGTAGGAGACTAATATCCAAGAATAGTAGAAATAAATACTAGGAGGTTGGCTCCATGGCTTGGGCACTGGTCTCACAAGCTGGGGAAAAAGGCAGCTCAGGTAGAGAAGGAAACAACAAGTAAGATGTGGTTGGAGATCCCACGCGGGAAGGGAGATGCGTGCTGAAAGTAGACTAGAGACTGAACACAATGGCCACTCAATACCCCTATTGCAAACCACAACACCCAATTGGAGAGAGAGATCAAAAGGGAATACCCTGCCACAGAGGCAGGGTGGGGTGGGTTGAGGAGATGGGATTGGGGGGTGGGAGGGATACTGGGTTTATTGGTGGTGGAGAATGGGCACTGATGGAGGGATGTGTTTGCAAACATTGTATGAGGGAAAAACAAGCTTGAAAATGTGTAAATCTGTATCTGTACCCTCATGGTGACTCACTAATTAAAGAATGGGGAAAAAAAAAGACCAAGAGGTGGGGAGAGTGGTAACAGGTAAGGGTGAGGTGCTTTGAGGTCAACCTCGGAGTGGAGGTGTGTACATGTACTTACACGTATACACCTGTGGTATATGAGTAGATATATGCATGTAAAAACTACAGAGCCAACATATCTACAAGGATGAGATCTAAAAGGAAATAATCAAACTTGAAGATGTGCCAGGTGAGGCGACTGGGAGCCAGAGAGAACCTAGGGACATGGATGGAAAGAACTGGACATGCGTGGTGGGATTGGTGTTGGAACGTTGTACTCCTGAAATTCAACTATGAGTATGTAAATCACGGTGCCTCATGTTTAACTTTAAAAAAATTAAAACTGTAAAAAAAAATTAAGTTTTCATTCCATTTCCTTCGCCGTCCAGGATCCAAACGAGGGAGGAACACAGAAAAGGAGACTCCCTGAAACTGTCTATCCGCCCTCGTTTCTTTACCCTTGCTCTGGGAGAAACTCCCAGCCCACAACCAGGGTGAGTCGCCAGCTCTGGCTTTACTGAGAAAAGAAAAAAGTGCGTGTCGGACCTCCACTCCGCCAGGGGGCGCGATAAATAATAGAGTGTCCACCGTGAACACGGAACCAAACCGGAAGTACTCGCTCCCGGAACTTCCGCCCCGCGGCGCTGATCGCAGGCCCCCGCGGACTGCGCACGTGCCAGCCGGGAGGAGGAGGAGGAGGAAGTGTCGGCCGCTAGCGCCGAGCAGCCCTTGCGTGCGCCGCGGGGGAAGGCGCGCTGCCGCCACCATGTCTCACCTCCCCATGAAACTGCTGCGCAAGAAGATCGAGAAGCGGAATCTAAAGCTGCGGCAGCGCAACCTGAAGCTGCAGGGTAAGAGGCGGCAGGGGCGGCCGCGGGCGCGCACATGTGGGCCCCGGCGGCTGCTGGCGGCCGCGAGGCCGGAGGGCGCCGCCGCTGCTGCTGATGCTGCTACAGCTCGGGTGGTCCGGGGACTGCCGCGACCCCCCGAGCAAGGGGACTTTACGGGACGTGGGGGGAAAAAACAGCCTGGGACGGTGTGGGGGTGCAGCCACGACATGCTGCGCGGCCACGGGGTTGCCTCTTGGGCGTCCGCAGCCTCAGTTTCTCCTTTTTTGAGTGAGGGCGGGAACTTTCTGGGGCCTGCTCAGTGTCCAGCAGTGCTCCAGCTTTTGCCGCTGCCCGCCTTCCCTATGCGGTCCCCGCCACCGCCAGGCTCGGCCGGCCCCCTTGTCGCCTTGCTGTGTCCCCGTGACCTGTCCATCACCTGCCCGTTACCTGCACTGGGGGACTGGGCTCTTCGCGTCTGTTTAATGTCAGTATCAATTCCTTACAAGCCAAAGGGTCCAACAGCTTTTCCTTTTCCTCTGCCTCCCTGCCCCCCCCCCAACACACACACACTGCATTCTGCTCCATTCCCCGTCGATCACCCCACCCCCACCCCCCATTTCTCCCTCAATTTTCCACGCTCAGAGCGCCCTGTGCGCGCGGGGACTCAAGGTTTAGGGACTTTATCTGTCCCTAACTTCTCTCCAGCATCCCGACCAGTTCCCGGAGAGCGACTGCATGGTACCCGCCCCGTGGAAATGTGCACGGAGAAGGGGTTCGGTGTGTGAGCTTGCTTATACCTAAGGCCTCCTTGGCACCGGTGGTTGCTGACCCTGGGCCGCTGCTGGAAGCTACTTGTTCTCCTGCCGGGGTATCGGCTTGCTACATGTGTTTTAAAATAGTATAAAAATGTCTATTTTGTAACTACCCTTACTGATGTATGTGTTTATTGCCCCTCTTTTAGAGTTTTCCTGTTCTAGCTGTCTTAATTCCTTAAGGACAGAAATGTGGTGTTTCAAAGTCAAGAATCAGTGAGGCTTTTCCTTGGGCCAGCATCTTTTCCTTAAAAGGAAGTTACAGTAGGAAAAGTGTTGACATAGTGTTGTGATTAGTTTTCTTCGTGCACGTGGATGGCTGTAGCCACTAAATTCAGTTCTGGGAGGCATGGAATTTCTCTCGAGAGTCCCGTATTTCTAAGTGAATCTTACTTTCTTTGTCACAGCAAAGGCCTTGGATGAAAGCCTCTCAGATCCTCAGAACAGAGATGTGTCTGCAGAAACAGCAGAGATTAGAAAAGTTAAAGCTTCTCTAAAACTGTCTGTGAATGGGGGCTTGTCAGAGGTACAAAATGGACAAGTGTCTGAAGAAAAGGTGAAAAATCTAAAAGCAAAAAAATTACTGAAACAACCCAAGAATGTGGATTTGTCTGAAGCCCAAAATGGAGATCTTTCCAAAACAGCAGGGAAAGTAAAGGCTAAAAAATCCCAGAAGCAGTCTATGGATGCGGGCTTGTCAGAAGGCCAAAATGTTGAGTCTAAAGCAACGGGAAACGTAAAAGCTAAAAAAGCCCTAAAGCAGACTGTCAAGGAGAGCTTGTCAGAAGGCCAGGGTAGAGGTACACCTAAAGAAACGGCAGAAAGGGTGAAGATAGAAACATCCCCCAAGAAATCTGCTGTGCTGACCAATGGGGAAGAGGCAATACAGTCTCCTAACTTAGAATCAAAGAAGAAGAAGAGGAAGAAGAAAAAGAGAAAAATGGTGGATGGTGCTGCTGGTCCTGGTAAGCACTTCATTTTCTATGCTTTGAGCTTCAGCCTTCCAGCAGTTGCTGCTGTTGTGTCCACATGACATGTACCCATGTTTCAAGATCATAACACACTAGGCTAGACTTGTAGCTAGTGGTAACTTGGAGACACCTTAGCAGTGTATCACTGTCGTCCCGTTGCTCATCGATTTGCTCAAGTGGGCACCAGTAACATCTCCATTGTGAGACTTTTTGTTGCTGTTTTTGGCATATCGAATATGCCACGGGTAGCTTGCCAGGCTCTGCTGTGCGGGCAGGATACTCTCTGTAGTTAGCCAGGCTCTCCAAGAGGGACGGAGGAATGGAACCCGGCTCTGCCACATGCAAACGCGCTACCCCTTGTGCTATTGCTCCAGTCCTTAAGTTTCCTTAAATGTTTGGGCAGTGTATTCTGCTGTTCTGGTCCCAGACTACCTAAAATAAAATCTCACTTAAAAGAAGAGTCACTTTAGAATTCCAGAAACTTGATCTTTCAGTCAGTTGTCTGGACTTATAGTCACAGCCTGCCATGGCCTAGTATTTTAGGTTTGCTATTTGCAAATCAAATTCCTAACACAAATCTCAGCTGGTAGTAAAATACCTTCTTTTATGTATGGAAGGACTTTGCATTAATGGCTTATTTCTTTCTCTCTTTCTTTGCCCCATTCCTTATTCTTACCATGAATCACTCCCCAATCCCCTTTGAAAGAAGACTTAATATAATTTGAATATGCAGAATAGATGGAGTAGTAGTTAGGAAGCATCTGCAAGAGTAAGGTATTCATTTCCTCAAGTGAAATCACTAAATAATATTGAAGCAGGGAGGGTGGCCCTATTTTTTGCTCTGCTTTTTCGGTATGAGGGTCTCTTCTGGACCACACAGTGCTGGGACTGAAACCTGAGCTCAAGGATGCAAAGCATACCCTGCCACCCTTTGACTCATCTTCCCAGCCCAGAAGGATTCATTTTTTTGAAAGATGATTAGATTTGAATAAGCCCTAATGACAAGTGATGATATAGGCATTTTCATTGAGATCCGAACAAGTGGATAACAAATAAGATTTTATTAGAATGCTTGTGTCCATCTTGATTTTTGTGAAGACCACATGACTTGCAGTTTTAAGAGAGTAAAGCTAAGACTTGAAGATTGCAGTATTGATTTAAAGCAGTTGTATTCCTATTCTGAAATTAGTAATGCCTTTCAGATTCTTGTTGTGAGTGTGCCCAAGACAATGGGTTTTTTTTGTTCTCTCGAGCATTGAGTCACAGGCTGGAAATTTTAAGCCCCATTTCTAATCTTAAACCAGTTCCTCTCACCCAGGTCCTTGTCTTGTCAAGGTAAAATGAAGAAACTTTGAGTTCATTAAAACAAATTTAGCTTTTATGTTTATCTTTTGGTTTGGGGGCCACACCCAAAGGGCTTACTCCCAAATCTGGTCTTAGGGATCACTTGTAGCGGGCTTAGGAGACTATATGTGGTGCCAGGGATCAGCCACATGCAAGGCAATGTTTTATCTGATGCACTATCACACCCCCGTTTGAGTTTGGGTTTTGGTTTGGGGGGGCTCTTTTTTGCTTTTTGGGTCATACCCAGCAATGCTCAGGGGTTACTCCTGTCGGTGTTTGGGGGACCGTATAGGATGTTGCGAATCGAGCCCGGGTCAGCCACGGAAAATGCCTCCCCGCTGTGCTATCGCTCCAGCTCCCCTGTTTGTTTTTATCTAGAAGGCATAGGAAGGAAAATTTGTGTTTCATGAGTTTTTACTTGTTAATCATTAATGTCATCCCCCCCCCTTCTTGATGAAGTGTAAAGAATTAGGTATAATTAGTATACTTAAATGACTCAGTTTTTAAAAAATTCTTAAGATGGCATTAAGAAACTGGAGAAAGTGACCTTGGCAAATCCATCATGGGACTTTCTTGGCAAGTTGTGTGTTACATATTCAGGTTTTTGTAATGGGGAAAAAAATGGGGTTTTGTTTTACTTTAATCTTTTTAAACCAAGATACCAAAAAAGCAAAAATTGAAGACAAAGAGGAATCTGAAGAAGATGGAGCTCAGGCTCCTGAAGAAACAGAGAATGTGGAGAGGCCAGACAATGAGGAAGATGACAGTGAGGTGCCCAGCCTGCCTCTCGGGCTGACAGGTAACTTGCAGGAACTTAAATCTTGCTGCTTTTTGTTTGTTAGCTTGTGTGTTTTTATTTTTGCTTTTTATTTTATCTTTTTTTTTTCTTTTCTTATTTCCTAACTAAATTTTTTTCCCTTTCCCTGTCATCCAACACTGTTGCTTTAGTTGCACTGCACTGGAGACTGAAATTTTGGGGGGGTATTAGGGATTTGGCAGGGGTAGAACTCACAATGTTTGTCCTCCAAGACAAGCGCTCTGCCACCAAGCTGCTTCCTCAGACCCCAGCTCACTAAATACTGTTATATGCGTGCGTGTAATTTCTGAGTCCCTTCTCCCCTTTGGTTTGACATTTGTGAAGTTCATTCCATGTTGTAATAAGAAAATCACTGGCTCTACAGTATGGAAATCAAGGGTTGAGTAGTGGCTTAGCTACTAATTGGAGAAGGTGAAACTGATAGGGACTGACAATGCCACGCAAACTCCTGGCTAGAAATGTCTTAAGAGTTAAACTGAGTTTGATTTAGGGTTTTTGTTTTTCGGCCACACTCAGCTGTGCTTACCCCTGGCAGGGTTCGGGGGACCTTATGGGTCGCTAGGGATCACACCCAGGTCAGTTGCGTGCAAGGCAGATACCCTGTACTATCTCTTGGGCCCCTAATTCGTCTAATTTGTTAAAATACTAAAGCCCAACTCTAGAATTGCATGAGCAGAGTTGCAGAGGTTGTGCAGTGCCTATCATTAGCATAATTATGCCTTCCATATAGGAAGACGAGCTTAACCCAGTTGTCTACGGAAACTCCCGTTTCAGTGGTGAGAGTCCTTCAGCAGATAAGCTTCTCTCACTTACTATGCACTTTGGCTACCATATTTTTTGTCAAGACAGGGCACAGATACTGGAATCTAGTGGGTAGAACTCTGGAATGCCGCAGAACATCTTTATAAAGCATGTTAACAACCTTTCACAACAAAGAATTAGCCTAATCAGACTGTTATTGCCAAGATTGACTGTGCCTGGCCTACACCTGAGATGTAGGATAGATACAGAAGTTCTCTTGTCAAATAATGACTTGGCCTACAAAGAGCTACATACACTTGATGTGTGAGTCCTAACAGTATATAAAGTTTTCTCTACAATGTGAGTTGGAACTTCAAGTAAATAAAGCCTTCAGCAGCAAATAAACTGGTATTGGATCTTCTCCTCCTCTCCCCCCATTACAGAAAATTGGTTATAGTTTTATTTCCTTTTAAAGAAACTTAACACCAAGCTTACAGTGTTTTTAGTCAACAGAGATAGCTCATTTAAGCAACGATTGCAGATGAGCTACTGAAAGGGATGAATTTGTTCATGACAAACTCTTGTTTCTGTTTAGGAGCCTTTGAGGATACTTCATTTGCTTCTCTGAGTAATCTTGTCAATGAGAATACTTTGAAAGCTATCAAAGAAATGGGCTTTACAAACATGACTGAAATTCAACATAAAAGTATCCGACCACTTCTGGAAGGCAGGTATGACTTAAAATTGATGTTTGGGCATCAGAGTCTGTGCTGTGGTTTTAGTGCTAGTGATTGGAAAGAGTATCTGCATGTTCTGTTGATTTGGCACCGTTTTGGATCATATACCAGCCTGTGTTAAAGTTAGTTGTTTGACCCAGCATTCCGATCACAAAAAAAACATTCAGACTTTTGTCTTGTTCAGGCACTAGATTTAATAACTAAAATATCTGATAGAACATAATCAAAAGTCATTAATATTTGCTGAGTGAAAAAAAAGTCTTATTTCTTCTTTCACTTTTTAATACTTAGGGATCTTCTCGCAGCTGCAAAAACAGGGAGTGGCAAAACCTTGGCGTTTCTCATCCCTGCAGTTGAGCTCATTGTTAAGTTGAAATTCATGCCCAGGAATGGTAAGCCTTGATCTGATTATGTCTGTGTATTTCTGATTTGTTCTAGGCTTGTTCATAATTGCAGTATGTCTTTTACAAACATGTCTTTAATTCTGTTTTCAGGAACAGGAGTCCTTATTCTCTCACCTACAAGGGAACTGGCCATGCAGACCTTCGGTGTTCTTAAGGAGCTAATGACTTACCATGTTCACACTTACGGGTTAATAATGGGCGGCAGTAACAGGTCTGCTGAAGCACAGAAACTCGGTAATGGGATCAACATCATCGTGGCTACACCAGGTCGTCTCCTGGACCATATGCAGGTAGAACTATATGTTGTAGTGGGCCTATATCATCAGCTTGTGTGAAACTTAAATTTGGTGCTAACAGGGTTTTTGGTTTTTCTTTTCTATTTTGTCTTGTTAGAATACCCCTGGATTTATGTATAAAAACCTACAGTGCCTGGTTATTGATGAGGCTGATCGTATCTTAGATGTTGGGTTTGAAGAGGAATTAAAGCAAATTATTAAACTTCTGCCAAGTAAGTAGGAAGTACCTGCATGTGGTTTGCAAAGCCATTGTTGGAAGTAGGGACTTTTTCTGTATAAAAATGACTAATAATAGAATTTTACTATAGCCAAGTGAAATAGTAACAAAATATTAACTTAGAGCTGGTTTGCAATACAAGTATCAAACTTTTTAGTAGTTTAATTACATTGTTTTAGCTATTTTAGAGATGATAGTGCAAGTTATAATGTGGCATGTGCCACCACTCCCTTTTATCAGAGGAGACCAACAAAACCATATTTAAGGGACTTGGGGGTCACTCCCAGTATACTTGACTCAACACTGAAATGTTGATCAGGCCTAGTAGTAGTGGGGGTCATGAAGTTCACACTCAGAAGTGTGGGTGATTGTGCAGTGCTGGAGATCAAGCCCTGCCCTCCTTGTGTGAGGCCTGCGCTCTCCTCCCCCATCCCAGCACCTTATCTAATCTCCCCCATCCTTATCTGGCTTACATCTCAGAGGCAGCCACAGGCTTGTTGCCCTTCCTCTTTCTGTTTGAGTTGGGCAAACAGTGATTATAATCAGAGACTCCATTAGTGAGTGTGAGTGTGAGTGTGTGTGTGTGTGTGTGTGTGTGTGTGTGTGTGTGTCCCCATTTATTATATGATTTTCTGAATGCTTTGTTGAGGTCTGATCAGCATGTATTTTCAGTGTGCAGTTTGTTGTCAGATTTGTCCCTAAGTAATTCATTGCAATTTTAGTTTCAAAATGTGCATTGCTTGTATTAGTATAGCTGATTTTCATAAAGCTCTTATATCTGTCAGGGTAATTATTACTCAACTCAATTATTAGTATGGTCATCTAAGTAACCCTATCCCTTGAATTTCCACATAGACAGTTATATAATTTACAAATAAATTTTTTTACTTAAATATTTTCATGCCTGATAACACTGGCTAGAACCTCCAGCACAGTGCTCAGTAGAAGTGGCTGGTGAAGCCTTTGTCTTATTCCTGATTTAAGGGAGGAAAAAAACATCTAGTCTTTGATCGCAAAGATAAATTAATGGTAAAAGAACTACTGGTGGGGCTGGAGCAATAGCACAGCGGGTAGGGCATTTGCCTTGCACGCGGCCGACCCGGGTTCGAATCCCAGCATCCCATATGGTCCTCTGAGCACATCCAGGGGTAATTCCTGAATGCAAAGCCAGGAATAACCCCTGTGCATCGCCAGGTTTGACCCAAAAAGCAAAAAAAAAAAAAAAAAAAAAAAAAATACTGATGAAAAAAAAATATGTTTTTGTAGATACCCTTAATCAGATTGGGAAATGATCCTTCTGTTCTAGTTTGTTGATTTTTGTTTAAAATTCAGAAATGTTAATTATTTTTAAATACATTTTCTGTATCAAAATTGCCATATATGTTGTTCTTTTGTTCATTGATAAGGCATACTAGGTTAGTTAATTTTCACATTTTAAACCAGCCCTCCATTTCTAAATAAATGCCAAACCTTTCTGATGTTTCAAAGAACAAATAGGGAAATATATTCTCTCTGTTGTCTGTCTATGGAGTTTGTGAAGAAGTAATACTTCTTCATTATTTGGTAGAATTCACCAGTATAGGCCATTGGGACTATGGAAGAAATTTTAATACACGTAAGACTATTAAAGTTTTCTCTTTCTCCTTGAGTGAGCTCAAAGACAGTTGTCTTCCAAGAAAATTCTCCATTTCAGCTAAGTTGTCAGAATTGGGCAATAGATGTGGTGAGTAGTAGAGCACTTGTGCTAAAAATTACAAAGATAGCCTGAAAGTTTGGGGTTCCTCTTCTCGTCCTCTGTTTAGCGCGCAGGCAGACCATGCTCTTCTCCGCCACACAGACTCGAAAGGTTGAAGACCTGGCGAGGATTTCTCTGAAAAAAGAGCCGCTCTATGTTGGGGTTGATGATGACAAGACAAATGCAACAGTCGATGGTCTTGAGCAGGTACTTCTGTCCATAGCTTAAGACAGTCTATTTGGTTTTTCATTGTACTTGTTTGGAGGCACATTCTGAAGATAGAGATATGCGTTAATTAACTTTTAATTGCAATGTAGTGGATTTGGGACTCTTGAGTTTCCTGATACTCTTATCTTGAACTTTTAATTCTGTCAGTTTACTCTTTCTGTTATTCTCTTCACTTACTGCATGGGAGGTGTTAACTGCCAGTTCTTGAGGACAGCAACCAAAAAATTGTTTAATTCCTTGCTCTGGGATAAAGTGAATTGAAGATGAAAAGACTGATTTGAGGCTTGTAGCCTGGGAAAACCTGAAATGAGATGACAAAGATCCAAAGTAAGACAGCTGAAATTGAGTCTTGGGATAGATAGGAATTTGGGGGGATGGGTTAGTTTCAGAATCTTTCATTGACTGCCTACTTTTAAGTAGATTCATCAACCTTCGTATTTGTATAGGACATGTACTTCAGCTGAGTTTGCTGAATGATTGTCATTAAGGACATTATTGAAAAATAAAAAACTGAGATTGCATGGAAGATTTCTGTTCTTAGTATTGTTCATAAAAAATATACATATGGCTTAAGGAACTGTTAGTAACTAATAACCTCAGTAATGAGAAAGCTAGGTATTGAATGGGATTTCCGCTAGTAAAAGTAATTAAAAGCTAAAAATTGGGCTTTTTGTCAAAATGATTTCTTATAAAAGTAGTGATTTCGGGGCTGGAGTGATAGCACAGCGGGTAGGGCATTTGCCTTGCATGCGGCTGACCCGGGTTCGATTCCCAGCATCCCATATGGTCCCCCGAGCACTGCCAGGAGTGATTCCTGAGTGCATGAGCCAGGAGTAACCCCTGTGCATCGCCGGGTGTGACCCCCCCCCCCCAAAAAAAAGTAGTAATTTTGCAAAACCTAAGGCAGGACAGTTAGAGGTGGTTTATCTTGTACACAGCATCAAATCATAGTGGTGCATGAAATCGAAAATGTCCATTGATTGTTGTGTATCCTTGTTTGAACCACGTCCAGGGGTATGTTGTTTGTCCCTCCGAAAAGAGATTCCTTCTGCTCTTCACTTTCCTTAAGAAGAACCGAAAGAAGAAACTAATGGTTTTCTTTTCATCTTGTATGTCTGTGAAATATCACTACGAGTTGCTGAACTACATTGATTTGCCTGTCTTAGCCATTCATGTAAGTGATTCGATGATTTTATTAAATACTAGTTATGCATTTTATGACTGAAATCTGATCATGAAAGTTTTGTAACTGTGTCTCACAGTGATTCAAATTTAAAAAAATAATTTTTTAAGAAAGGGTTATGCTTAGCAAGTTATGGAGGTGGTGGGGTTTGAGGTTTTGCTCTGTCTAAACATGATTCTTGGCAGTTTTGTCAGTGGAAGGTGCTGACGCCCTGTGTAGAGAAAGCCCTGCTAGGTGTGGAGTGTGGTGCCGTCAGAGAAATGAGAGGTGCCATCCACCTGGGGTTAGAATATAGACACAGGAGAGATTGCGTGCGCTGGGGGGAAGCAGGAAGACAGCTCCAGTCAGCAGCCTCAGGGTCCCAGCTCTAACGAATGGTCTTTTGATTCTAGGGAAAGCAAAAGCAGAATAAGCGAACAACCACCTTCTTCCAGTTCTGCAATGCGGATTCAGGGATACTGCTGTGTACAGACGTGGCAGCTAGAGGGCTAGATATTCCTGAAGTTGACTGGATTGTTCAGTATGACCCTCCAGATGACCCCAAGGTAATGCATCTTTATGGCCTCTCCAGAATGGCACAACCTTAAAGAGTTCATGTGTCCTCTGGTTTCCCTACGAAATCCCACATTCTGAATTTTATCCTTTCATTACTCAAGTCGTGTGTCACTGTATAGTGTCTCCACTATTTTTCTGGTATGAATAGTATTTGGGACTTTTCTGGGACCCAAGGGTCAGGGGTGGGCTGCAAGAAGACTTATGGTGTAACAGGGCATCAGTTAGAAGTGTCACGATCCTTACAGTGACGTTGAAAGCAGTGGGCATTGGAAGAAAAAAAAATTGCCTGCAAAGATAACTGAAGTTTCTATGGTATATGTAATAGGATATGATCTATGAAAAATTTTCAACTACTAGGTGATACAAAATATCGGCTGGTGTTTAACTGCTTTACATAGCCATTTTGAAGTAGGAGCAGTGAAGGTGTGCTGGCACAGCCCTGCGGTTGGGGTGCCGTCTCAGGAGGTCCCACTTCTCTCTGCTGCTGCGCAAGTCAGTCCTAGATGTGCAGAGATCTGAGCAGTGTTGATGCAGACTTATTCTCTCTCCACCCAAGGAATATATCCATCGTGTGGGTAGAACAGCCAGAGGCCTGAACGGAAGAGGGCATGCCTTGCTCATTCTGCGCCCTGAAGAATTGGGTTTTCTTCGTTACTTGAAGCAGTCCAAGGTAAAGAATCTATGCTTAGAAGACTTTGACTTGGGAACCGGTGCCTCTTGGCAGAGCTGCTGCCCAGTGCAATTAACAATAGTTTGTCTAAGGAGTTGGGAGCCTTGTGGTGTTGTTAGAATGATCGTTACCATGGCAGAGCGTAGGAGACTGGGGGAGGTCTGGCCCAGAGAGTGTGAGTAGGAAGTGCTTCCCTTATTGGCTCATTCGTGAGCTCTGGGTTGCTTGGGACTGTGTCCTCTGTCCCCTTTCTGTGCTCCTAGTCCCTGCAGCCCTGTTTGAAACCTCCTCCTCGCCCCTTGATCAGCCTCCTTGCTCCCTTCTAACATCTTCTCATCCCAGTTCCTTTCCCTCTGCCTCATCTGGGGCCATAGGGATCCCTACTCAGTTGTCTCTCCTGTTTCTTTTTTGTCAGCTCTGTTCTGCCTTCCATGTCTGCTTTGCAGTGAGTTGTGGACCCTTCTCTTGGCAAGAAGAGTACTAGTGGTCTGTGTATCTAGAGCATGGGATGCTCCTTAGTGCATGCACAGTGGGCTTCGTTGGCTCCGAGTTTCTGTAAAGCTCCTCACCGTTCCTTTCAGGAAGTTAAACTTAGCACAGTTCATGTACAGTGGCACAGTGATGACTCAGGAGCCCGCTCTCAGCTCAGGTACAGGCTTGGCTTGTGGAGTCCGGGTTCGGTACCGGGCACCACATAGTTCCCCTCACTCTACCACTGTGACCCTGGAACATCTCACAGCTGGATGCAGCCCAAAGACAAATAAACAAACAAACAAAAAACATTTCCAGTTGGATTGGAAGAAAAAGGAATTCCACAAGCCTGGTTGGTTGTCCACACACCTCTTGAGTATTTTGTCAGCCACTGGCAAACCCTCACTGGCTGAGTTCCTCTCCCAGCTGTTCACAAACTCTTACTCATCTGAAAGTGTAAAGGTAGATATAATCTTTTTTTTCTTTTTTAAATCTGTATGCTTTTGTTTTCTAGGTTCCATTAAGTGAGTTTGAGTTTTCCTGGTCCAAAATTTCTGATATTCAGTCCCAGGTATGCTTTTCTAAAGGGTTTGTGTAGAAGGAAACCTCAGTTTCACCCGAGCCTCCATTGTTTCTGATAGGCAATGTTTTTCTGAGAAAACTCATGTTCTCTGAGTATCCTTTTTCATAAACTGAGAGCTTTGAACTGTTCTTTGCTTGCTGCTTACCACATTCTTGTGCTTTCACCTGGATTAGTCCTTTTTATAAAAAAAAAACTATTTTTATAAAGGCATTCATGATGATTTATTACATTTAATACTCAAACACCAATACCACCAACATTGCACCTTCCCGCCACCATTATTTTCAATTTCCCCAACCACCACCCAAGCCTGCCCCAGCAGCAGGCCCTAAATAATTTATTTTATAGTACTTGTTATGAATAATTCGCTAAAAATGATCAGGAAAAGTTCTTAACCATGCTTTAGACTTTTTGCTGCCTGATCTTGAAAATTCTACGGTGCTTGGAGCAAGTATATTTGAACAAATATTTTATATAGAATGATTTTTGTTCAAGTAGATATGAAATTTACTTTTTGAAAATTCTGTTAAAAACCAGTGCTTCTTTCTGTTTCAGCTTGAAAAGTTGATTGAAAAGAACTACTTCCTTCATAAGTCGGCCCAGGAAGCATATAAGTCCTACATCCGAGCCTACGATTCCCATTCTCTGAAGCAGATCTTCAATGTCAATAGCTTAAATCTGCCTCAGGTGGCTCTGTCATTTGGTTTCAAGGTGCCTCCTTTTGTTGATCTGAGTATCCTTTTGCTATTCATTCATTTGGGAAGTGGGGGGTCAGAGCTATGGCAGAGGGGGAGTTACTCAGGGGCCGACTGGGCCTGCAGACACAGGTGTTCACCACTTGCCTTCGTGTGGACATTACAAAGCACAGCTGGCTTATGACTTAAAGCAGACTAAACAGTTTGACAGCCAGGGAGAGGGAGTGTGTGTTCTGGAGAGAAGCGGCCGACGTGGTGGCAGGACACGTGGTGCAGCTTCAGTCCAGAGCCGGTAGAGGAGCGGACTGCCTGAGGCTGCAGAGACAAGGCCTGAGTGATTTCATCCTGAGTGGGAAGGGAGCTTGTAAGCCCAGCAGAATACAACCAAGTGCTGCTCGGGGTAGAGGAGAGGGAGGGGCCAGTTGTTTCTGTTGGAGTTTATGATGGCTGCACTGTTGCACATTGTCTGTAGAAGTGAGCTGGCCACGGTGAGATGTGGTCATTAACTCTGGTGGTCTTTCCTGAGGAAACCCGAGGATCTTTTTTTGGTCGCTCCCCATTGTAGGCCTGGAGTTCAGTTCTGTTGCAATGAGTATGTTTTGAATCATGTGAAAGGGAAAGAGGCTCTCTCTCTTGGCTGAGCATTTCTGAATCAGTCCCAAGCAGAGGTGGGCGTCACTGTTTTGACACTAGAGGTCTTTTTCCAGAGATACTTGCTGATACACCTCCTAATTCTTTCCGAGTAATTGTCTCTGTTTTCATTGTGTGGAGAAAATTACATGGCTATTACACAGGGCTTTAAAATCAGCTGGTAATTTTAGACAGCTCTCACGTGGCTCCTGCTGATTTTCTGAAGACACTGCAAAGGCTTTGTGGTCTCCTATTGGTGGTGCAGGGGAGGGATGGGGCTAGAGGGACGGGCGGGCAGGCTGGTTTCCTGTTTCAGTAGATAGGGGTTCGTTGTCTTGGTTGCTTGGTTTCCTTAACCTTCACCTTCAGATGTGAACACCAATGACAGCAAGCAGAGAAAGAGGGGAGGTGGTGGGGGATTTGGCTACCAGAAAACCAAGAAAGTGGAGAAGTCCAAGATCTTCAAACATATTAGTAAGAAAGCATCCAACAGTCGGCAGTTCTCCCACTGAGGACACGCCTTCCTTTGCTCTTTAATAAGTGACCTGAAATGAATTCTTTGTTGATTTAACAAAGGAATTATTGTAGCTTTAGAATTTGAGCTGATGTGACAGGTGTATAAAGTGACTTCATTTGCAAGCATTGAGAGCACTGTTATTTTTTAGGACATATTTATTTGGAAATATAAAGCAGTTCCATTTTTCTTGATTGTACAAGGGTAAAGCACAGTATCTTTTTCATCTTTGTGGTGTTGGTAGAATACTTTGTCTTTTTCTTTAAAAAAAAAAAAAAGAGAGGAAGGGGCCTGAGTGATATTACAGTGGGGAGGGCACTTTCCTTTCATGTGGCCAACTCAAGTTCAAACCCTGGCATCCCCTATGGTCCCTCAGAGTCGTTGTATTTTGTACCCAGGACTAATTACTGAGTACAAAGCCAGGAGTAACCCCTGAGCATCACCGGGTCTGTCCCCAAAGCCAAAGAGATGGTATAGCAAGTAGTGCACTTGCCTTGCACCGAGCCAACTTGGGTTCCTTCCCGGGCACCCTATATGGTCTCCCGAAGACTGCAAGGAGTAATCCCTGAGTGCAGGGCCAGGAGTAAGTCCTGAGTACACCCGGTGTGGCCCAAAACACAAAAGTGCCATTTTAATTCTCTTTCTGTATCATTTTCTGTTCCTGGTGTCTGAAGTTTCGTGCAGTTCGGATTACTGTGCTGAGTGCAGTGGTGGACAGATGACCTAGCGCACTGGACTGGTGGTGGTGGTCACTTGCCTTTGTATATTTGTTGGTTTGCTGTTTCCTGGATCTTACCAATAGTCCTTACTCTCTCCTAAGAAAAATGCTGCAGTGAACAGGGGTGAGAGCTGGAGGATACTCATAAAGAGCACCATATGTGTCAGAGGTGGTGATTTTTTATTTTGATATATAACACATTTGTAAACAATGAGCCTGTTTCAATGTAACCCCCGACCCCCAACGACTAAGAAATGTGGGTTATTTCTAATTAAGCACCTTCTAGTGTGAAGGGTGGGGAAGTCCAAGGATTTGAGAATTTTGAGCTTCATTTACACCAAAATAGGTTCTCCAATTAATAGTTTATCAGAGATCGTTTTAGGAAAAAATAGACACAAAGGATGGAGGCACCAATTCAATCAGCTTATCAGTGGCTGAATAAATAGCAATACTACTACACTAAAAAAAAAAAAGAATGGAGGCACTATTTTAGCAGCATTCATTTCCGGTGTTTTAGGTAAGACCATCTAATTCTTCTAAATACTTAGAAGGAAAAGCAGATAATTGGTAAATTTAAGCCAGGCCCTCAAACAGTGCACAGTGCAAGTTGATGTCTGTGTGTATTTTGAGAAAAACAGCCTCTTTTAGATCCTTGAATCATAAATAGATACACAGTGAAAACTGGAATTAGAGAGGTCAGAGAAAAACTCAAAATGTGCATTCTGTGAATGGGCTTTTCTGTAGTTCTTGACTCCTAATGTGTTTTATGTCTTATTTCTAGGGTGTTTTATACCTACCTAATGGTAGCTGTATTTTGTAGCAATTCAGAACCAAAGTGGCTTGAATCATTGCTTTCATGCCAGTTAACATTCATAGATATCTATTAAATGTAAGTAAGTAAATTGAGGATATGAAACAGGAATATTCCAGTTGGAAAGAAAAGAGCAGTATTTCACATCACCCAGGAGACCTGAGGTGCATTTCATTTCTGGACTGCTGAATTCCTGGCATTTATTAACTATGGTAGCTTATCTTTTGTTTGAGAAATAATCATGTTTCAGAAAATGTATAAAAGCAGAGGGCAGAATAGTCACTGAATAAAACTCAGTGTTTGTCGATATTTTGAAATATAACAGAGTTTTTATATACTTGTTAATTTTTTATCAGCAGTAAGATCATCTTCTACCCACTATTTGTAACCAATTGTTTCGTAATGTATGTTTTGTGTCATTAAATAAGTTCAGGAATTCTGTGTCAACTTACTCCTGTGTAGCAGCCTGATCGCTTTGCTAACCTGTAGTGTGATAAAACTACAGAGATTTTGTGATAAAGTTATATAAATGGAAGGTGGGAAGATTATTGCAGCTATAAAACACTTTATTTCAGTTGCTTTCTGAGAGTCTGGTGGGAGGGAGATTTTCCCACAAGATCCTTCAGGAGGAACTTTTAGGCAAACTTAGCTGGACTGGTTCAGGGTTCTGATGAAAGCAAGCCAGTTACTGGAGGAAAGCAGATAAAAGGTCCAGGCACTCTCCAGTGTGGGGTTGGTTTGTGCAAGAAGAGAACATTGGGTCTGTGCTTAGTACAGCTGGTGACTGTTCGGGAGCATTGTCTCGCACAGTGGGATAAAGTGGCCCAGCTAGGAAAGTCATTACATGCAAACAGGAAAGTGGATGCTGGGCCTCAACTGGTAGGTCATAGATACAGTAATTACTAAGCCAGGTTAGAGTAAATGAGGTTGTTTGATAGATAGGAAAACACTTTTTTTTTTTTTTTTTTTGCTTTTTGGGTCACACCCAGCAATGCACAGGGGTCACTCCTGGCTCATGCACTCAGGAATCACCCCTGGCGGTGCTCAGGGGACCATATGGGATGCTGGGACTTGAACCTGGGTCGGCTGCGTGCAAGGCAAACGCCCTACCCGCTGTGCTATCACTCCAGCCCCGGAAAACACCATTTTAAAACAGTAATATGTTGAGCCCAGCACAAGGTTGTGTGTGTCCCACTCTGACTCATCCCCAACCCCCAGCACCACATAAATCCACTGAGCCCAAAGAGTATCTAGGAGGGACCCCCTGGGCCTTCTGAACATTCTTTGGGATATATAAAAGGTTCCCCAAACACCGCTAGGATAGCTCCCTGACTGAAGAACCAGTAGTAAGATCTGAACACAGCCAGGTGTGGCCCCCAAACCAAAAAAAAGTTCTGTTCAGAGGAGTTACTCCTGACTCCATGCTCAGAAGTCCTTCATGGCAGAGCTTGGTGGACCATATGGGATGCTAGGGGTCAAACCCCTTGTTGACTGTGTGGATTAGTGCCCTACCCACTGTACTAACCAGCACCCCCACCCCACCCTCGGCCATGTTGTCAAACTGGCTAATAAGAGAAAGTCACCACCAGGTTCAGTGTTGATTTTCAAATTGTAATTGGTGCTGCCAGACCAATACCCTGGGGGGATTCTAGAGCTTTCCAAGCCTAGAATTTGAGTCTGGGGGTTCTGATGGAAAAGTGATGGTGACAGATCACTTCTCTGTGATTCTGGTTGTTTCTGACTGGTAAGTGGGGGCAGAGGCACAGCTGGTTGAAGAAGTTGACTTACTCCATGCCCAAGATTCTGATTGAGGCCTTTGGCAGAACAGGGCTATCTTTAATTCATCCACAGCTAGATTAGGAAGTCTCAGATCCATACTTAGGTATCGTCTTGCTTTTTCATGCCCTCATCTGGCAAAGTGCAAACTCCCAACAGAGGATATTGTTAGTGGGTTTAGTAATCCACAAACTACAGTAGCCCAGAGAAGACAGACCCAAGCTTTGCAGGGAGAAACATGCTGACAGCCTCAAGATCTCCCTATTATACTTAATTCAGATAGAAATGGGTGGATTGGGGCTGTAACGATAGCACAGCGGGTAGGGCGTTTGCCTTGCACGCGGCAGACCCAGATTCGATTCCCAGCATCCCATATGATCCCCTGAGCACTGCCAGGAGTAATTCCTGAGTGCAGAGCCAGGAGTAACCCCTGTGCATCACCGGGTGTGACCCAAAAAGCAAATAATAATAATAATAAATGGGTGGATTGTTATTGGCACAGATGAAACTAATTTGCATTGGCCAAGTGACTAAAAAGAAAGTTGATCTTCTCTCCGTCTGTAACAAGGGGTGGTGGGGAAAAATTGAACTGGGTAAGCACTGTAGTGGACATGTTTTGAGGGCCTTCCCACATCTAGCATCCTTCCTGAACTTGGACACAATGCCTGTAAGTTCGTGGTGAGTTGGCAAAAGCACATCCCATGGGGGTAGGGTTGTGCAGGCGACGGATGGGTGGGAGGGGGTGGATAGCTCAGGGGACTGGAGCTGAGTTCAATGCTGGTGTGGCACAGCATGACCCCCTGAGCACTGCTGGGTAAAGCACCATCACACTGTCAGGCCCTAGCACTGAACTGACCTGTCCTGTTGTCCAGATAACAGGAGTGACACCTGTGCTCCCCACCCAGTACTGCTTAGAAGCCCTTCAGTCAAATGACTACTTTCCAACAACAAAATAAGCATTCTGCAGCCAGTAGAAGGACTGACCCAGGCTGAAAGTAGTTTTACCTGTCTAAGACAGAACCGGGCAATAGAATAACAACGTCTCATCCTGTCCTGAGAGGTGGTTTCAACTGTGGTGACTTGCTGTCATCATACTTGGCACTAAGTAGGTTGGAGCCTAACAGTGGTGCTGCCAGGGATCCACCTGGTTGTGCCTGACTGATAATTGGGGGCAGAGGCACAGCTGGTTGAAGAAGTTGACCTATTCCATACAAGATTCTGATTTAGGCCTTTGGCAGAACAGGGCTATCCGTAATTCACCCACAGCTAGATTGGGAAGTCTAGACTGGGAAGCTCCTATTTCTGGCCTGTTACTCCAACCAAATAGTTCAACCATCATTTCAGCATATTCCCTTTTTTTATTTAAACCCCTTAGAGTAGCTCTTTGGAGCTGGGGTTGTGACTCGGTGGCAGGGTGTGTGCCATAAGAGGGTGTGTGTTGGGTGTCTGGGTCTCATCCCCAGCAGTGCAGGGCGACTCCTGCTCATAAGAGCATCTTTAGATCCTGGAATGTTCTGTGATTCTTAGATTTGGTTTCTCTCTCCCCCTCTACTGGAGGGCAGAACATCCCTCTGATGTTCTGACCATCCTCAAAAGAGCAAGGTTTGTTGCTCTTCACCATTCCCACCATCTGACCTCAAGATTCCCTGCTCCAGGGTGCAGGAAAGGGTTGGCCATGAGAGACTGGCCCACATCCAAAAGAACAAAAGCAACTGGTGTTGGCGCGGATGTGGGGAGAAAGGAATTCTTCAGTGCTGGTGGGAATGTCGACTGGTTCAGCCCTTTTGGAAAACAGTATGGACAATTCTCAAAAAGTTAGAAATTGAGTTCCCATTTGACCCAGCAATACCACTTCTGGGAATATATCCAGGAGAGGCAGAAAAGTATAGTAAAAATGACATCTGCACTCAAATGTTCATCGCAGCACTGTTTACAATAGCCAAACTCTGGAAAAAACCTGAGTGCCTAAGAACAGATGACATTATTAAAGAAACATTGGTACATCTACACAATGGAATACTATGCAGCTGTTAAAAAAGATGGAAGTCATGAAATTTGCATATAAGTGGATCAACATGGAGAGTATCATGTTAAGTGAAATGAGTCAGAAAGAGAGGGACAGACATAGGAAGATTGCACTCATCTGTGGAATATAAAGTAACAGAATAGAAGACTAACACCCAAAAATGGTAGAGATGAGGCCCAGGAGGTTTGCCCCATGTCTTGGAAGCCAGCTTCACGTGCTGGGGGAAAAGGCAGCTCAGATAGAAAAGGGAACACCAAATGGTGTCATGAGAACCCGTTCGGGCTGGGAAATGCGAGCCAAAAGTAGACTATAGACCAAACATGATGGCCATTCAATACCTCTATTGCAAACCACAACACCCAAAAGGAGAGAGAGAACAAAAGGGGATGATGCCCTGCCACGGAGGCGGGTTTTGGGGGGCGGATGGGATGGAGGTGGTGGGAGGGCTCCTGGGATCATTGGTGGTGGAGAATGGGCACTCGTGGAAGGATGGGTATGGATACAATGATCGAGTATCATTGTATGACTGAGAAGCAAACACAAAAATTTGTAAGTATGTAACTGTACCTCAAGGTGATTCACTAATAACAAAAAAAAGAAGAAAGGGTTGGCTGTGAGTGGGGCAGGCTTGAAATGCCTGGTGCCGGGGGTACGTCTGGGGAAGAGTGAATTGCAAGCCCTAGGGACAGATGTGAGCAAGCTGGTTGGGATCTGGAAGTTTGGGAGCCTGGGGTTGTAGGACCTTGGTTGTGACTCAGTTTCTCCAGGAGAGCCCTTGGGCAGAGGAGAAGAACTGAGTAAGTTCACAGCTGGGAAGCATTTTCTGGAGTCCAGCAAAGCTCGGGGTGGCCTCCAGCTCCACCTACTGCGGGGCTCTGGGCCCAGAGCTTCCCTCTGACTCAGCCTCCCCTAGACAGAGGACGTGCTCCTAGCTCCAGCAGAGGCAGCGTGTGCAGGAGGAAATGACTCTTGCCAGGGCAGATTGAAGCACTGAAGCAAAATCAGCTCGTATAGGCATAGCGAAACTCCTGCAGAAATCAAAGGAAAGAGGAGCAGGTCAGGAACAGAAAGAGCCTCGTTCTGCGGCTGCCTGCCCTCTTCTCACACCCTCTCTGCAGTCAGGTTATCTGAAGGGAATAAAGCTGAGAAGCTTCTGGCCATCCGGGTGGCTCTGAATCTCCCCAGCAGAAGGCGGCTAGCAAAGTTGTCCCAGGGGGCATGGCAGGTGAGGATTGGTCTCTGTCCCTTTGCCAGAGAAGGGCTCTAGGGAACTTCTCTTCTCCAGCTAGAGGAGATGGAGAAGGTGTCAGGGCTTAAGTGGTTGTAGACAAATAACCGACCAGGAGCTGCCAGCCCAGACCCTAGGTAACGGCCTTACAGAATTAAGAGAAAAGAGGAAAGAGGAGCTCCAAGGAGCCCAGCGTTGGCGGTAAGTAGATGGTGTGGCCTGATTAATGCAGGTGCTGTTCTGCACAGCCCTAAGCCAGACACTTCCTGCTGGTCCCCGAGCTCCAAGGCGAGCTGAAGTAGCTGCCTTTGTGTCAGAAGAGGGCTCCCGTGCAGTGTCCCCAGAGGGACAGGAGAAACCAGTAGCAGGGGCTTGAGAACCAGAACCCCCAAACAATTCTCACGGCTATGGAAGGACATGGGGGGGGGGGGGGGGGTTCACTCTTATGTAACCATTTCCCCTTCTCCTGAAATTCTTTAAAAAAAAAAATTTAGGTTTTTTGGATCACACCCGGTGATGCTCAGGGGTTACTCCTGGCTCTGCACTCAGGAATCACTCTTGGCAGTGCTCTAGGGACCATATGGGACACAAGGAACCCAACCTTGGATCAGCCGCATGCAAGGCAAATCCCCTACCCCCTGTACTATCGCTCCAGTACCCCCTCCTGAAATTCTTTTCTGCAAGAAAAGATGACGTTCCTGGAATGCCTGTGCTAAGTATAGGGCTGACTTTCCTACTGCAAAGGCAATTCCTCTCTCCAGCCTGAGTCCACAGCTCCCTCATGGTGGGGGCTGGCGGCACCTGAGTACACAGATGCTCATAGCAGACTTCACCGCCACTGACCCATACCAGGCCTTTCCCCAGGTGGACAAGAGCTGGAAGTTGAGAGCACTGTTTTCTGGAGGCTACCTTCCTTGTTCCCCACTTCACCCAGCTCACCCACAATAGAATTGCATGCTATTGACATGCCTGAGGTCTTACGCAGCAGGGTCAGGTCAGCATTCCGTGCATGCATGAGGCTACATGGATTAAACTCTGGATCTCACAATCTCAAAGCTTGAAACTGAGCCTTAATGCTGAGCCACCCCAGACCACTGCTCTAGAAATCTTAGCTCTATGGCATCTTAGGGAAGACAGTGAGAGATGGTGCTTCGCACGTAGATAGAACAAAAGGAGCAATGCCAAATTTGATGAGAGTGCCAAACCAGGAAGTTTGAACTTGGATTTGGTTTGCAGTGGGGGAGAACGAGATGCACTCTCTGGTTGTGTATTGAAGATTCATCCTGGCTCATGTGGAGAGGAGTGGGGTAAAACTGGAGGTGCAGAAAAGGAGGTGTGAGAACAATATGGGGACATTGGAATGCTACTGTCCTGGGCACATGCTCACCAACTACTGGGGGGTGGGGAGGAGATAAAGCTGGGATGTTCCTGAAGACCTGAGGGTGATACGTCCACAAAGATGGGCCAATGGGGAGAATAGGGGCCATCCACAAATGCCAAGAAACCTGGACATAGCTTTCAATAGTGAACTTGAATTTCTTTTTTTTTTTTTTTTGCTTTTTTTTTTCTTCTTATGGACTATATCTGGCAATGCTCAGGCGTTACTCCTGGCTCTGCACTCAGGAATTATTCCTGGCAGTGCTTGGAGGACCATATGGGATGCCAGGGATCAAACCCAGGTCAGCTGAGTGTAAGACAAATGCCCTACCCATTGTACTACCACTCTAGCCCCCTGAACTTGAATTTCTAAATTCACATTTCTCATTCAGTCCTTGCAGGATTATCATGAATAAATCAGCAAATGCAGAGTAGCTCTTCCCTAGCCAGGACCAAGCAAGCCCCTTTTGTCTCCCACTATGAATATGCTGTTTCATGCTGTGTTGATAATTACCTGTCCTTAAACCTTAGCTTGTTGGCCAGGCCAGTGTAGATACAAGCAATACTGGGTTGTAGCCCTGATACAAGCATGTACGTGCATGGTACTGCTGAGCACTGCCAGGAGTAGCCCCTGTAACAAATCAAGAGGCCCATATAACAAGAAGAGCTTTGAGGAGCCCAGAATTGGTGGTAAGTAGATGGTTGAGCAAGATAAAGACTTATTTTTGAGACTTTAACTGGATGTTCAGGGTGTAGGGAGTCATGTATCTTTCCATGAGAATATTTTTTTAACTTTTGAATTTAAGTCACCATGGTTTATAATTTCATAATATTGTCATGAATACCCCCAATAAAAGTGTCTGTTTCTCCCATGATTGTCTCAGGGTTCCCCCTCCCCACCACACACACACACATTAATACACCCAGCTCCCATCACATCCCCATATCTCCATACCATGAAATACTCAGTTCTGTAGACCAGTTCTTTGATTCTATTGCTTTTGACTTTTTGTTACTCCCTTGCTATGTTCTTTAGACCCCACTTATAAGGCACATCATTCTCTGTCTCTCTCTTTCTGACTATTTCACTCAGCATGTTACTCTCCAGTTCCATCCACCTAGCAACAACTTGCATGATTTCATCTTAGAGTTGAGTAGTATTGCGTTGTGTATATGTACCATGGTTTCTTTATCCAGTCTTCTGCTAATGGACACAGGTTGTTTCCAGATTTTGGCTATTGTGAATAGTGCTGCAATGAACACAGGAATGCAAATACCGTTTTTGATTAGAGTTTTAGAGTATCCCTGAGAATTATATTAAGTAAAGATTTGTGTGAGTAACTAGATGCTGCAGTGTCAGAGATAAGCAACACAACCTTTCTGCCTAAGGAACTTAAAGTCACTGGGGAGAGGGAGAAACACTGAAGCAAATCAGTCTAAGGCAGAAGTTGCAGAAGCCCAGGGAACAGACAGCCTGGGCAACCTAAGGTGTCATAGATGACCTGAGCATTGGCCAGAGACAAGAGCATTATAGAGATCTTATGGGTAAAGTAGCATGAGAGCTGGAAGGATAATCCAGAAGGTAGAAAGAGAATGTCAGAAGCACCTGGAAGGCTGCAGTAGAGCTTGTGCCCCCGCCAAGTGTGTCCCAGCCTTCAGATGAGACCAGTGCTATAGAATCATCACTGCTCTATATTTAGAAAAGGGTAGGAAGCATTTATAGTTTTGCTATTTTTTTCCCTCCCCAGCATGTATTCTTCTTTTTGGTAACAGCATTTCAATTTTCCTATGAGAATTATCTCTACCCGCATTGCATGAAGATTTGATGGGACCAGTTCATCAAAGCACCTGCCCTTCCTGTTGTACAATCAAGCGTGGAAAAAAAAAACTAAGCCAATGAGACTTTCTCAAGCACTGTTTTAAACAGCAGAAGTCAAAACACATTTACTAAAAACAATAATAGTTGAAACTCGATTATGTTTACAGCTGAATCCCAGTGAGTTTGCCAAATAAGATTTGCTTCCCCTTTTCTGGGAGCTGCCTGGTTTCTGACTTCACTGCATCAGGTTCTTGAGTCTTCTCTTGAATTCTCTGCATCCTTTCCCTGCATTGAGTCTTGATGGGGGTATAACTCAGTCGTAGAGCATTTGACTGCCATTATGCAGCCATTTTTCATTCCTTTAAATCAGTTCCTGTAGTTGGTTTTTGTTTTATTTTTGTTTTTTAAATATAATCAAGGAAGAGAAAGACAATAAGATCAGTGACCCTAAAGCACTTGGAAAATCAAAACAAAGTACAGAGAAGCCAGACTGTCAAAGCCATGCACTGCTAAGTGTCCTGGAAAGGTAGTGGCATTTGCTTATTGAGGACAGGAAGGTCTTTAGTATAATCTTGGACAAAGGGGAGAGATAAAGAGATAGCAAAGATGAAAAACAGAAAATGAGCATTGTTGTAAAGTCTCAGAGATGACTGGCAGAGGCAGGAGAGTCACTGATTTGGAAAATATTGACACTTTCCTACGGAACTATCTCATTCCCACTTTTAATAATGCGTAAGAATCTTGTTTCAGATGAGCATACACATGAACATTGTTTGCTTTAAGATTAAGGTACCAGAGACTCATTATTATTCTCTCGGAAGAAAGCATAAAACGACTCACCATAGCCTGCTGACAGACCCTGTGCCAGGCTGCTTCATTCAGGACACCCCAGAGGGGGGCGGGTGAGGCCCCTCCCCACCCCAGAGACTCAGCCCCGACAGCCGAAAACCTCCAGAACTCAACCTCTGCCATGCTCACAGCCATTCTCCGACTCAGGCTGAGACTCACCCATGAGTGATCCTATTCCTGGAACCTCACACCGCTCATGTTCCAAGAGCAGCGTACCACATTTGATGGGGTTTAAAGTAGAGACAACCGATCTTAGAGGGAAATATGTTTTTACAGATATATATATACATATATATATAAACGTATATCTATATCTGTAGAGATATCTGTAAAATCAAAATGCTGTTACAAGGCTCAACCTTTAACAACATGTTAGTGACCTCTTATAGAAGGACTTAATGGCCCCTGGGTGAAACACAACAATTTTCACAACTTTCCTCTAAGTAAACTTTTTTGGAGCATTTTCAGTGGTTTAATCATAACAAAACAAAATAAATTATTTCAGATCTGCTTTGGGTCAGGGTTCAGATTCAGGATGGAAACACCCAAAATGTGGTGGTGGGAAGGTATAATGGTTGTGGAATTGATGTTAGAATATTAAATGTAATGAAATATTAAATGTAATCAAAGATAACTACTTTATAAAAATAAAATTTTGAAAATTAAAGTACCATTCTAGTCTCTCTGGCACCAGTGCCTAAAAACCATGTGAGAAGATCAGGTTCTGGTTAGGAGGGACACATTTAGGAGATGTTTGGATCTAAGGGGAGCAGAACTGATATGTTCACAGCGTAGCTCCCGGAAATGGTGGCTTTTATCTTACCTGGCTGAAAGGATTCCATGTATGTGATGAAATAAAACTCTCCTGATTACACAGAGGGGCCTAATGAAACAAAAAGATTCTAAGCATGAGGGTAAGAATCAAGGATGGTGAAGTCACAAGCAGAGGTTGAGATCAGAGAGAAATTTGAAAATAGTACCCAGTGGGTTTTGAGGAATGAGAAAGGGTCACAAGACAAGTTACAAAAGGTAGGAAATAACTTCTCTCCCAGAGCTTCTGAGGGACCTCAGTTCAGCTGATACCTTGATTTTAGATCAGGGAGACTCAGTTCAGACTTCCTGTGGTCAGTAACTGTGAGTTTCAAAAGAAGTGTGGGCACTCGGATGAAAGTGTTCAGTAGCAGGCCCACAGAGACAGATGGACAAAGGATCGGAGGAACGGAGAAATGGGGCCCCAGGCTGGTTGGTAGTGAGTTTATTTCTCTCTCTTCCCCAATATACCTCGATCTCTTCCCTTACAGCATAGTAATTTCTCCTCCTTTCTCTCCAGCATAGTTCGGCCTCTTCCCTGACAGCATAATAATTTCTCCTCTTTTCCCTGTCATCATCCTTTCTCTTCCCTTTTCCCTAGCCTTGTTCCATCTCTTCCCCTTACAGCATAGTAATTCATGATTCATATAGAAATCATGAATGATGAGGTTACACATAGGTAGGGTTGAACATTGTCATAACAACAAACAGATGTAGAGCCACTTTTTCAGGGGAAGTTCTGGGAGATTAATTCAAGGACAAGATCTCATCTGAGGGTTCAGCATCCTAGATTACTAAGAAAACCACTCAAGGTCGGGATCCCATCTAAGGTGTATTGCCTTCTCCTTTGCTCAGCTACTAATCTATTTAAACAATCATGGTAAATTTATTTCTTACTAATATTTCTAGTTATTTCATATTAACACAGAGATGTTTTAAGCTTAAAGGTTGGCTCTTTCTGGGGACATCTCACTATATATCCCCGACTATATAGGGGATATTATATATAGACAAATATTATATATAGATAAATTAGACCTCAGGCCAGGTTAGTTTTTCCTAACCCCAGCAGAGAGAGTCCTAATTCAGTTACTTCTTTTTGGGTCATGACAGGTTTGTTCCATCACTATGCTCTTAGCTTATTATACTTCTTATGGCACTTAGCTTGTCCCCTTTCCATGCCAGCTTATAGCTTGTCCTGGGTCCATCCTTGTACTTTGCTGGGAGTCTCCTTTTGGGTGTATTAGGAAATAAGGGCAACTGAGGCTTAAGTCAAGTAAATATGACGGATGCTCAGGAGTAAATATTATTTGGAGTCATTTAACTCCCATGTTACAAAAGCATAGCATCAACTGTCTTCCTGTGTCTATGCAAAAAGAACATTGCTAATAAACCATGCAAAGGACATAAAGGAAACAGAAAAGCAACATAGGATTACTAGTGCTTGATAGAATTGGGTGTGCCTCAGGGGCTCTGTTGTGGGAGTAACTCAATAAGCCTAAGCTCCCTAAAGGAGGAGAGGGATAAACCAATATTATGCATACTATAGTAAGTTGGAAGCAATTCATTACAGATTTAATATAAAACTAGCCTAACATCTTTTCCCTGGTACTAATTGGAAGACCTATTTGTGCATCTATGTATTTTTCAGGAATCTTGGCACCTGGGAAGTGGGAAAGGCTATAAGGAAAGGCCACATTGATTTCTGCAGGTTCTCACAGCTGTGAAAGTTAGCAGATACTAATAGTAATGGAACACCACATGAATTAAAGAAACTTTAATTCATAAAATAAAATAAAATAAATTTTGTTTTGTGGGTTTGGGAATTATGGTGCTTAAGTGCTACTCCCAGCCTTCCATAATCAGGAGTTACTCCCAGTGACACTTAGGGGACCATGCAGTAGTAGGGATCACACCTGGTATACCTGCTTCAAAGCAAACAACTATTATCACTGTCACTGTCATCCCATTGCTCATCGATTTGTTCGAGTGGACACCAGTAACGTCTCTCATTGAGAGACTTATTGTTACTGTTTTTGGCATATCCAATATGCACGGCTCTGCCGAGCGGGCTCAATACTCTCAGTAGCTTGCTGGGCTCTCCCAGAGGGGCGGAGAAATCGAACTCAGGTTGGGCTGCGTGAAAAGCGAACACCCAACCACTGTGCTATCGCTCCAGCCCAAACAAACTGCTATTATACACCGAGTTATTTCCCTGGAAAATAAATGGTATTTTAACCCCAAATTAGACATATCATTGTACTATTTTGCAACCCCCAGTGTGCCCAGAAATTAGACACCATTTCCTATTTTTGAGAATTGTCCTCTGATAATACCAGTTAGACTCAATGCATTATGGGTTGGTTTCCCTTTTTCTAGTGCCTCTCAATAAGTGGTGACTGAATGGCTAAAACCCTAGTACTTATTTCTCTTCTTCTTCCACCTCTTTCTTCTCCTCCCCCTTTAATAAGAAAAGTGCATTCTTTCTGCAGAGCTCAAAGTAGCTAGAACAGAGGTTACCAAAAATTTTGCTTCCAGCTGGTATACAAAACAGTGTGGGAAACTACAGAATACCCCCCAACTCTTTACCTCCTCATCTCTAAGTTTCCCATTCAATTACCTCAAAAGATAAGGGCAGAATATTTGAACTATACTAAGTGGGTTATTTTGCAAATTGATCTACGGAAATTCTGGGAGGTTGGCATCGATAATGCCCAGAATGATTTTTTTTTGCTTTTTGGGTCAAACCTGGCAATGCACTAGGGTCACTCCTGACTCATGCAACTCAGGAATTACCCCTGGCAGTTCTCAGTAAGAATGCAATAGAGTGCACCCAATTACAAAAACCAATATGTGTTTTTGCCTAGTCATAGAGTTGAGCAACCGTTATTTCAATCAAATTTAGAATGATTTCTAATCCTCTTTAATAAACCCTAGGGCTAGAATGATAGTATAGTAGGCAGGATACTTGCCTTGTATGCAACTAACATGCATTTGATCCCTGGCACCACATATATTTTCTGAGCACTGCCAGTAGTTGATTCCTGAGCTCAGAGCCAGGAGCAAGTCTTGAGCACTGCGAGATGTGCCCCCCAAAGCAAAATTAATTAACTTAAAAATCTTATCCACTAGCGTTAGGAAATGGAGAACAATTTCTTCCCTCCCTCAAAATCTGGCAACCACAAATCTACTTTCTGTCTCCATAAATTTGCTTATTCTGGAACTTTCATGCAAGTGCCTTCATATAATTAATCTTTTTCTCTGGCTTCTCTTACTTAAAATGTTTTCAGTGGTCATTGCTATTTTGTAGCTTGTAGAGGACCTCATTCCCCCTTTAGCCAAATAATTTGTCCATTGGAAAGATAAAACACCTTTTACTCTCTGGACTCCATTAATAAGCAATAATGAATGAAGATTCTGATTTTTCCATATCCTTGAAAACACTTGTTATTGTCTAAAATTTTTAGTATAGCTATCCAAGCAGAGAAGTGATATCATTGTGTGGTTTTGATTTGTGTTCTTTGATGACTAATTATGTTGAGTATCTTCTGAGGGTTTGCTGGCCATTTGTGGTGAAATGTTTATTCAAACCCATTGCTCAGTTTTAATTGGGTTGTTGATTCTTTTTTTTTTTTTTTTTTTTTTTTTTGCTTTTTGGGTCACACCTGGCGATGCACAGGGGTTACTCCTGGCTCTGCACTCAGGAACTACCCCTGGCCGTGCTCAGGGGACCATATGGGATGCTGGGATTTGAACCCGGGTCGGCCGCGTGCAAGGCAAACGCCCTACCCGCTGTGCTATCTCTCCAGCCCCGGTTGTTGATTCTTTAACTGTTGAGTTGTAGCTGTTCTTTGTGGATGGTCATTTTTTAAAAACCACAAGCACATTTATTTGTTAATCAAAAGAATGATCCTGATTAAACCAATAGTTTAAAATAGATGCATGCAAATATTTGTGATAAAGGTTACAGAATAATGAAGACAAAAGTCATATCCTATAACAACATCTTAGTAATGTCTTATAAAAGGGCTTAATGGCTATGTGGGGAGAAATAACAACTTTAACTAAATTTCTTCTAAAGAAATATTTTTTGGTCATTCTTTTAGCAGATTATAACAATATAGAATAATTTATTGAAGACCTGCCATGAGAGCAGGTTTAAAGAATGGTTGGGAAAATTGGAAATTATGGTGAGGGGAAGGTGCAGTGGTGGTGGGATTGGTGTTGGAATATTGAATGTCTGTAACAAATCATCATGAACAACTTTATAAACCACAGAGCCAGGAGTAACCCCTGAGCATCGCTGGGTGTGACCCAACAAAAGAAAAAAATTTTTTAAAGAAGAAAAAATACAGTATGGAGATTTATTTTCTCATTGAACCAAGCTTGTTGATCCTTGAAGATAATTCCAATCAAAAATGATAGAATTTTTATCCAGCTTTTTCATAGACACGAGTGCAAATGATATTCTTCACAATGCATTTCACCACTAACTTTCCATTTTTCAATCTTTCATTGTGCTTTTCTTTCCATCCCATTCCTGGTGTTAAACCAATACATGATCCTTAAAGCTGGAGACAGCCTGAGTTTTTCTGTCATCAGTTTCCTCAAACTTCTCTCCCAGATTACAGGAAAACTGTGTTGTTTTCAAAGTGCTCTCAGTTTTTACAGCAAGACTATTGCCATCTAAAATGATGACACAATCTAGATTGGCCACTGCACCCATTTTTTTGAAGAGCAAGTCACACTCCTAGTTCCTGCAAATATTTGTCAAATCTTTTGCTGTCCACCAAGTGCCATCTTCCTATCAGATTCTGAATGGTGGCCATGGTGGGCACAGGTGGATGAGCAGAGGGCCCATGAGACAATTGGGTATTGGTAGCAGAGTGAGGCCAGATACAGGACTTTTTTCTTTTTTAAACTTCTGGAGAGGTGCTTTAATTCTTTTTTTTTTGGGGGGGGGGTCACACCTGGTGATGCTCAGGGGTTACTCCTGGCTCTGCACTCAGGAGTCACTCCTGGTGGTGCTCAGGGGACCATGTGGGATGCTGGGAATCGAACCCGGGTTGGCCGCATGCAAAGCAAACGCCCTACCCACTGTGCTATCGCTCCAGTTCCCAGGTGCTTTAGTTCTTTTTAAAAAAATAAAAATAAATTACTATGAGATACATACTTACAAAGCTGTTGATGGTCAAATTTCAGTCATATAATGTTCCAACACCCATCCCTCCACCAGTACACATTTCCCATTACCAATGTCCCCAGTTCCCTCCCCTACCCCTTCTCTCTCTCTCTCTCTCTCTCTCTCTCTCTCTCTCTCACACACACACACACATACACACACACACACACACATACACATTTTAAAACAATATTTTAGGTTCTGCAGAATCTTGTATTAGGTTTATTTTCTCCCATTCCTTGGGTTATCTTTTCATTCTCTTGATAATATCCTCTAAAGCACAGAAAATGCAAATGAAGTCCAATGCATCTATTTTTAATTTGGGTTGCTTGTGCCTATGGTGTTAACTCTAAGAATTCATTGTCAATTCAAGGTCACAAACATTTAAATGAATTTGGTTAAGAATGGGGGCACATCAATCCAATAAAACCTAAGGTAGAAAAACACCCTATTTTCTACACAGTATAAGTCAATATATATAACAGAGTTAAGCCAAAAGCACCATTAGAATCAGCCCAGAAAGCACACAAAGCAAAAGTCATCCCCTGCCCACAGCCCTCTAATAGCAATACAGCCCCTCATCACATGGTTGGCTTAGCCGTCAGAGAAGACAGAGGAGCACAAGAAAAATACCATCAAGAGCAGAGTCACTTCTGGCCTTGTTTTCACACCTTAAGGAAGATGTGGGCTTTCTAGCTGAAGGAGTTTTACTGCCTCAAGAGCTTCTGAATAAGGTCCATTTCCCCTTCTTTGATCAAAGTCAAAACCAGGAAGCTGGTGTTTGCTTTACCTGGCCTGTATATATCCTCATTACAAGCTTAGTAAAATTTAGGGCTAGATACTCAATACCTCTATTGCAAACCACAACACCCAAAAGGAAAGAGAACAAAAGGGAATGCCCTGCCACAGAGTCAGGGTGGGGTGTTGGGGGATGGGATGGGGGTAGTGAGAGGGATACTGGGATCATTGGTGGAGGAGAATGGGCACTGGGGGAGGGATGGGTAAAAGATCACTGTATGACTGAAATGCAAACACAAAAGTTCTTAAGTTTGTAACTATACCTCATGGTGATTCACTAATAAAAAAATTTTTTAAAAAGTTTAGGGCTAGAAGCCCACTCTGCAGAGGTAAGCAGAGTGGCCCTTCAGTAGAGGTACAGTTGCTTTAGCTGCCTTCCCTGCACTTGTTATTGCCTCTGGGTCTGAGACCACCTGAGGAGGTATGGCAGGAGGAGCCAGAGATCAATGGTCTTTAATGTTTAACTTGGATCTATTTGCTTGCTGCTGAGCCCAAACACCTTTTCATGTCTGTATTGATCTAATCATGCATTCGGTCTGCTCTTTCTGCACTCGACACTTTTGAGGGACCCACACCTAGTGAGCAGGTACTAGCTGCATGCAAACAAAGCACCTTACCGCCCTGTACTATCTCTCTGACCCCAAAGTGAAAAGAATTTTAAAGTGTACACCTAGATTGTATTCATTATACTTTCTATCCACATTTTGGATTTTGCTTTTATTTGTTATCGCTGTGGTGTTCTAGGTTCTTGTTTGAAGGATGTCTCCCATTTCTGCCATTTCAGCATCTCTGTTCCACCCTTCTGGACACCTTCCTCCCTTCTGGTTGGTTCACTTTCCTTCTGGAAAAATTCAGGGTCCCCTTGACCTATTATCATTGTAACTTCTTGTGGATCATTGCACTTTAGCACTGTCATCCTGTTGTTTATCGATTTGCTTGAGTGGGCACCAGTAACATCTCCACTGTGAGACTTGATGTTACTGTTTTTGGCATATAGAATACGCCACGGGTAGCTTGCCAGGCTTTGCCGTGCAAGTGGGATACTCTCGGTAGCTTGCCAGTCTCTCCGGGAAGGACGGAGGAACCGAACCCGGGCCAGCCGCGTTCAGTGCTATCTCTGAACTATCCCTCCAGACCTGACTAAGGAGTAAATATCAGTCTTGTATGTTATCAAGAACGAAAAAAAATATTTGTTCCATTGGTTGAAAAATCTTATAGCAAGTGTTTTTATTTTATTTTATTTTATTTTTGTTTTTTGTTTTTGTTTTTTTTTAAAATTTTTTATTGAGTCACCATGTGGAAAGTTACAAAGTTTTCAGGTTTAAATCTCAGTTATACAATGCTCGAATACCCATCCCTTCACCAGTGCTCATATTCCACCAAGAATCCCAGTATAGCTCCACCCCGCCCCCCCACACCCCTAACCCCCCACGCCCCTAGCCCCCCCACCCTTCGCCCCCCCCCCCGCCTGTGTAACTAATAAATTTCACTTTACTTTCACTTTGATTGCATACAATATTTCAACAAAACTCACTATTATTGTTTGGAGAGTCTCTCCCCTAAAGTCAGACCTAGCAAGTGTTTTTAGTTTTTAGAGTTTCTATATGGATTTTGTTCCTCTACCTTTCCCCACCTTCCCTCTACTGGTGTGATGGGCGGTGGCGATCATGAGTTCTAGTGTGTTTGGATACTTTTTTTTTCCTTTTTGGGTCATACCTGGTGTTGCAAAGGGGTTACTCCTGGCTCATGCACTCAGGAATTACTCCTGGCAGTGCTCGGGGGACTATATGGGATGCTGGGAATTGAACCCGGGTGCAAGGCAAACGCCCTACCCACTGTGATATCTCTCCAGCCCCCAGAAATTTTTTATTTTCAGTGAAACAACATGCCAAAATGCAAAAATTACTTAGTCTGCTCCTGAGCTGAGCACTGATATATTCAGGAGGGCTGCAGTGGGAGGGGCCAAGTGTGACTTTCGGCTCCATCTTCTAGGGCCTCATTCACTATCTACAAAGCAAGGAAGCAGAATTAGAGCCTGTTTTAATCTGCTAATCTGTAACATTATCACAGAACAGGATAGGATAATACTGGGATTACATTTTTTGGAGGGATTAGATTCCAAAATTGGACCAAAAAGTGGAAAATTAGTTCATTTGCCCCTCAAAAACCCATTGTCACCCCGAAAGTATAATAAAAAGTGTAATTAAAGTGTCTCTTGAGTGACTTATGATGTCAATGACCACAGTTACATGTTTTCTTAGAAACTACATGTAAAATGATATTAACTGACATATATGCTACTTCCCAATTTGGATACCTTTAATTTATTTTTTCTTAATTGCTATGGCTGCAACTAAGGTGAACAGAAGGTGGTGAAAGTGAGCCCCTTAACTCATAATTACCTTATTTTATGGGAGCAGCTTTCAAATTTTTACCGTTTAACATGATACTAGCTGCAAATTTATCATCAATGCCTTTTATTCTGAGGATGTTCCCTTTTAATCCTATTTTGTTCAGTGTTTTATCATGAAAGGCTGTTAGATTTGTCAAATGCATTTTTTACATGTGAGATACTATTTTTAAAAATTGAAACAAGGGGGGCTGGAGCGATAGCACAGCGGGTAGGGCATTTGCCTTGCACGCAGCCGACCCGGGTTCGAATCCCAGCATCCCATATGGTCCCCTGAGCACCGCCAGGGGTGATTCCTGAGTGCATGAGCCAGGAGTGACCCCTGTGCATCGCTGGGTGTGACCCAAAAAGCAAAAAAAAAAAAAAAAAAAAAAAAATTGAAACAAGGTTGGGCTGGAGCAATAGCACAGTGGGTAGGGCATTTGCCTTGCATGCAGCCAACCCGGGTTTGATTCCCAGCATCCCATATAGTCCCCTGAGCACCGCCTGGGGTAATCCTGAGTGCAGAGTCAGAGTCAGGAGTAACCCCAACCCCAGGTGTGACCCAAAAAGAAAAAAAAAATTGAAACTAGGTAGATTTTTTTGAATGAAAATTGTTCAGAAAGATGTGAGAGGAGAGAAAGAGGAAAGATAAGTGTTCAAGAGTAAATACAGGCTTCTCCAGAGTAGAAATAACCAAGCCTGTGCTATCGCTCCAGCCCCTTGTGTTTGCATTTCCATCATACAGTGATCGTTTTCCCATCCCTCCACCAGTGCCCATTCTCCTCCACCAATGTTCCAGTATCTCTCCCAACCCCCCACCCCAGCCCCCACCACCCCACCCCGCCTCTGCGACAGGGCATTCCCTTTTGTTTTCTCTCCTTTTGGGCATTGTGGTTTGCAATAGAGGTATTGCGTGGCCATTGTGTCTGGTTTACAGTCTACTTTCGGCATGCATCATTCAACCTGAATGGGTCCTTCCAACATTCTTTACTTGGTATTCCCTTCTCTATCTGAGCTGCCTTTTCCCCCAGTATGTGAGGCCGGTTTCCAAGCCGTGGTGCAGGCCTCCTGGTCCTTATCTTGAGTACTATTGGGTATCAGTCTCCCATTCTGTTATTTTATATACCACAGATGAGTGTAATCTTTCTATGTCTCTCTTTCTGACTCATTTCACTTAACATGATACTCTCCATATTGATCCATTTATATGCAAATTTTATGACTTCATCTTTTCTAACAGCTGCATAGTATTCCATTGTGTAGATGTACCAAAGGTTCTTTAACCAGTCATCTATTCTTGGGCACTCGGGCTTTTTCCAGATTCTGGCTATTGTAAACAGTGCTGCAATGAAACATACAAGTGCAGATGTCATTTCTACTGTGCTTTTTTGCCTCTCCAGGATATATTCCCAGGAGTGGTATTGCTAGGCCAAATGGGAGTTCAATTTCTAATTTTTTAAGAAGTGTCCATACTGTTTTCCAAAAGAGCTAAACCAGTCAGCATTCCCACCAGCAGTGAAGGAGAGTTCCTTTCCCCCCACATCCACTCCAGCACCCGTTGCTTTTGTTCTTTTGGATGTGGGCCAGTGTCTGTGTTGTGAGATGATATTCCATTGTTGTTTTTTTTTAAATAAAGCTACTTTATTGAATCTTACATAGTTTAACAAAATTTATATTAGAGAATCACTGTTATGTACAGTTACAAACTTATGAACTTTTGTGTTTGCATTTCACTCATACAGTGATCGTTTACCCATCCTCCACCAGTGCCCATTGTCCTCCACCAATGATCCCAGTATCCCTCTCACCACCCCCACCCCATTCCTCACCACCCCACCTTGCCTCTGTGGCAGGGCATTTACCTTTGTTCTCTCTCCTGTTGGGTGTTGTATTTTGCAATAGAGGTATTGAGTGGCCTTCATGTTTGGTCTTGATCTGCATCTTCCTGATGATTAGTGATGCAGAGCATTTTCTCATGTGCCTCTTATTTGGATTTCTTCCTTGAGAAAGTTTCTGTTCATTTCATCACCCCATTTTCTGATGAGGTTGGATATTTCCTTCTTGTAGAGTTCAACCAGTGCTCCAAGGCTTTTTAGATGACACGAGAGAAGAGAAAAATGGATAGAAGAGCTGGAAGAAAGAAGAAAGCAAGTGGGCTGGTGAATTCAAGGGGTGTAATATAGAAAACTCAATAGTGTTATTTTCTGCTCTCCCCCAGTGCTCACATCAAAGAAATATAACCCATCCACAGCTCAATAATTTGAATTCATAGAAGAGGAATGAAACGTTAAGACTTCCAGAAGTCAGAGTGCTTCTGTCCCCTGGGATCAGAGGCAGAACCAAGAGGCAATGAATAAGGAATTTTCCTTAGACTCTACTTTTATCCTCTTTTTCAAAGATTTTAAAATTTGCAGTTGAAATTTACCAACAGGCAGCCCAGTGGAAGGATACTTTTTTGGTTTTGCTTTTGGGCCACACCTGGAAATGCTCAGGATTCACTCCTGACAGTGCTCAGAGGAAACATATATGGTGCTGGGGATAGAACCAGGGTCAGCTGCATGGAAGGCAAGTGCTTTACCTCCTATATTACCCTCCATTCCCTGAAAGGATACGTCTTCATTGCTCATTTATTCAACCAATAAAATGATAGTATTAACTTACCAGGTATCATCTTGTCCTGATTTTTTTCTCTATAATTTAAGTTGACCTTTCCAAATGAAGGTCTTTGCAGTTCTTTTTTTTTTATTTTTAGCACTTTTCTCTTCTGTTTCTCTCATGAATCACAAAATCCCGTTAATCGTCGAGTGGCTCGAGCGATCCCAGTAACCTCTACATTCGTCCTATCCCTGAGATTTTAGAAGCCTCTCTCTTCTCGGCCTTCCCAATGGTGCCTCATTGGAGGCTCTTTCAGGGTCAGGGGAATGAGATTCAGCTGGTTACTGGCTTTCGCATATGGATACACCATGGGAAGCTTTCGAGGCTGTCCCATGTGGGCAGGAAGCTCCCAGTAGGTTGCTATTTTCTCCCAGAGGGAAAAGTAGGTTATAAGATATCGCTTCTGGGAGCTTGCTTTTAAGTCTCTGGATGTTGGCCATTGATGGGATTACACGCACCTGGATTCCTCTGCCGGTACCTTCATGAGCGAGGCTTGTCCGAATGTGTGGAGAGGGGCCTTGAGCATGGCTGTGGCTAGGTTCTGGTGGTCTTCGGCCACCGGGAGCTCTGCTTGGGGCGGGGAGGGAAGCTGGAGCCCATCCCCTCCGAGGGGCCCCGGGGAAGACAGCCAGGCGTGCAAGCAAGAGACTCTCTGTTTCTCTAGAGTTAGGAATTGCAAATATCAGTCATTCGTAAGAACTAATGTTTCAGTTACAGAATTGGGGATAAATCTCTGATCCCTGTTGGTCAGAGGGGGTGTGGAGAAGAGAATTCATCTGCAAGAAAGACAAGGGTAAATCCAGACCTCATTGTAGTCCTCCTTCTTCTTTTTTGTTTCTTTTTGGGTCACACCCGGCAATACACAGAGGTTACTCCTGGCTCTGCACTCAGGAATTACTCCTTGCAGTGCTCAGGGGACCATATGGGATTCTTGGAATCGAACCTGGGTTGGCCACGTGCAAGGCAAACACCCTACTCACTGTGCTATCTCTCCAGCCCCCTATAGTCCTCCTTCTTAAATTTGCCATTTTGTGAAATGTTTAAGATGCAGAAAAGTTCTGCTGAGATATGTACTCTTCCTTGCAGCCCTTTTCTTCCCCGCCTTATTCTGCTCATACTCTCCCTCACATTTCATAAGGGCCCAACAAATGGCAAGATGAGCCAGAGAGGGAAGAGATGAGGGAGGCAGGGATCACGGAGCCATAACAGTATTGGACTGGGTCGAGTCCACAACTCCCCATATGTGTCAGGTCCTGCAGTCATTACATGACCTTTATTTTCCACACTGAGATAAAACTTACTAGTCTATGTCAAGAGTTTTTACCCAGGTCTTTGCTTTAGTGCAAATGCAGGAGTTTGAAAGGGTTGAGGTTTAAATACATGATAATTTTTAAAAAGTAACTTAGGTCTTATGAAAGAAAGCAGCTTGGCGGGGTGGGGGGCACAGAAGAGCCCATCTGCTCATTAAAACTCCAAGAGTAGGAGGAGAAACAATTACTCTAAGGCACTATCTCTCCCCCACATCCCTGAAAACAAATGAGCTTCAAAACCCACACAACGGGAAAAACAAACACCAATAATGCTAGATGTTTTATCGAGCATGTTTTATCTGCTTAACATTATCTGAACTCTACCATTTTCCTAGTGGGTTGGAGATCAGCCTACAGCTTGTCAAAAGCTGTTATTTCTGCCCACTTTCATTATTTTTTTAAAAAAATTTTTACCTTAGGTAGCACTGTAGTAGCACTGTTGTCCCATTGTTCATCGATTTGCTCGAGCAGGCACCAGTAACATCTCCATTGTGAGACTTATTGTTATTGTTTATGGCATGTCGAATACGCCACGGGTAGCTTGCCAGGCTCTGCCGTTCGGGCAGGATACTCTTGGTAGCTTGCCGAGCTCTCTGAGAGGGATAGAGGAATTGAACCCACGTTGGATGCGTGCAAGGCGCTGTGCTATGACTCTAGGCCAATTTTACCTTAGGTAGCACAGGTTAAGTATATATAGTTATCTCACTTTACCAATACCCAAGCTCCCAAGATCCCACTAATGCCTTTGTGTTACTTTGTGTTACTTCAAGTCCACCTTATCCCCTCCTCATCCTCCCACCCCCACACACACATCTTGGATGGGACTGGAAGGCATCATGTTAAGTGAAAAAAGTGAAAAAGTCAGAGAGGACAGATCTCACTGAATGATCTCACTCTTGTGTGGTACTTTCAATTCCCTTCCTCATTTTGGTGTCAGGGTTTACACTCAGCAAATTGGGTTGGTGCTGGGATTCAAACCCAAGGCCTCACACGTGCAAGGGATGCATCCAACTCCAGGGTTACACCCCCAGAGAACATTTCTTCCCTCTTACTGATGTCTTTATACACTCTCAGATTCACTATGCTCACGGAGCTGATTCTTGGTTCTTTTCATAGCTGTCTTTATTCATTCACTCAGACTTTACTGGGTTGCATCAGGAGCTCTGGGTACCTGGAAGAGCTGGGCAGCCCAGCCTACATCCTCAGGGCTGCTGCAATTTAATGGAGATGCAACAACTGCCCTCACCCTGGCTTTAGGGACCAGCTAGGACACTGCACTCTCAGGTCTGTGTGTGTATGGAAAGACATGAGGGTAAGGATCAGCTTTTCAAACATTTTGTCTGAGATGATGAATCAACATAAGACCTGCTAAAATCAGGTAGAAGAACACAGGAGTAATATCATCAAAAAAGGGACAGATTTTGATGATAGGCAAAATGAATAATAAAAGCACCAAAGATACAGGGAAGCAGTAAATAGACATAGAAATATTAGCTGACCAATGATGATAGAAATATTCTGCTTTTATTTTTTAAAATATAACTAGCAACCCAGAGGTGAGCACTATAGTTAGTCAATGTCAGGCATCTCCAGATTCTCCTCTGCTGGTGTGGCTACTTTGTTTTGTTCTTCTTTTACTTCCAAATCTTTGCTCCTACCAGGGAAAAGTGTGAGCAAGGGTTTGTCTGCCATTTAAAACCTTCTCATCAGTTGATGTCCAGCCCTGCTCTGCGGTTCTCCACTGGCGGGACTTCTTTCTCCCAACAATGTCAAAAACCTTTGTTCATACCTTTATCCTGCAACCATCAGATGAATCAGCATTATGGTTACTGGACAGAAATTCTTTTTTATTCTTGTTTGTTTTGTTTTGGGGCCACAATTGGCAGTGCCTCGGGGGTTACTCCTGGCTCTGAACTCAGGGATCTCTCCTGGCAGTGCTTGAAGTACCATATGGGATGCCAGGACTGAAACTGGGTGGGTCGCATGCAAGGCAAGCACCTTATCTACTGTAGTGTCACTCCAATCCAGGTTACTGGATAGAAATTCCATTCTCCGATACTCAAAAGATCTTTCAAACAAGACCAACATCTTGCCTTGCCTGCCTTTGTACCTCCCTGATGTTCTGTCCTTTGTGATCAGTCTGAGTTTCCCTGGGCAGGACTGCACCCAGCATTGGGGTAGGAAGGTCCAAGCACCACGTCCTGTCGCATCACACACAGCAAAGACTCTAGAAGAACCAGTTAATGCTTTAATCTGTTCAAAAAACTTAATAACAGAACTAAAGGGCAGAGATGCAACTTATGATAGCAGAGTAAATATAGGATCTCAACAGAGACAAGATTAATGTATTCTAGGGGCCAGAGCAATAGTACAGTGGATAAGGCTTGCATGTGGTCGACCCAAGTTCAATTCCTGGCATCTCATCTGGTCCCTCGAGCCAGGAGTAATCCTTGAGTGCAGAGCCTGGAGGAATCCCTGACCATGGCTGAGTGTGACCCTCCCCCCAACAAAACACACAAAAATATCAATGAATTCTACTATATATATTGGGGCTGGAGTGATAGCACAGCGGGTAGGGCATTTGCTTTGCATGCGGCCGACCCGGGTTTGATTCTCAGCATCCCATATGGTCCCCTGAGCATGGCCAGGGGTAATTCCTGAGTACAGAGCCAGGAGTGACTCCTGAGCATCGCTGGGTGTGACCCAAAAAGCAAAAAAATGAAACAAAACAAAACAAAAATTATACTATATATATAAAAAATTTACTTGACAAAAGGTAAACAGAACAAATGCCAAGACAGGAGGAGTGACAGAGAAAGCAATATGTGATAGCAGCACTGACATGAATCTGTTCTCTAATTCTATTAAAATTGATTTTATAGTCACAAGGTCAGTGACTAGATTTCTGTGATAAGTAGTTAAAGGAGAACAAAGAGCCTCTAGGAGGATAAAAAGATAGCAAATTACCAGATAGAAAAACATGGCCTTTTTAGCCACTAAAGAAATGCAAATTGGAGAAGTTAAATCTCATTAGACAACAATTAATTTTTTTTTTTTTTTGCTTTTTGGGTCACACCCAGCGATGCTCAGGGATTACTCCTGGCTTTGCACTCAGGAATTACTCCTGGCAGTGCTTGGGGGACCATATGGGATGCTGGGGATCAAACCCGGGTCGGCCGCGTGCAAGGCAAACGCCCTCCCCGCTGTGCTATCCCTCCGGCCCCAACAATTAATTTTTTTCTAATTACAAGAAATTAATTTTGGACAGGCAATCTTTCTTGTTATTCCAAAGCCAAGGCCAAGAAAGCAGTGAATCCATTTGATCTCTCTGAGATACACTCGGAAAATATATGACACAAATAATCATAGGTTTCCTATATTTTCACTCAGCTGTAATTTTGGTAGCAAATGTATGAAAGAAACTGGGGCTAGGCCGAGGAGGGGAAATATCCTTCTTTCTCAGTTTTTTTTTCCCTTTTCAGGGAGAAGCGGCGTGGTGCCCACCATATTAAGAGGACTATTAAGCAGGCACAAACTTGGTGGTGCGGGAAGGAGAAAAAAAAAAGTTATGTACTTAGAACAGTGGGACTTAATATTTCTTCATTCTCAGCAATGGAAAACTAATTATCAAATGCTTCCTTGTCAGTAGGGCTGTCGTTTTGGGGGGGAAACTCTAACAACAATAGTGAGTTTTGTGTTGAAGTATGGAATGTAATCAAGGTAAAGAGAAAACGAAGTGAAATTTATCAGTTACACGGGGGGGGGGTGGGGGGGGCGGGGGGTGGGAAGTATACTGGGGTTTTTGGTGGTAGAATATGGGCACTGGTGAAGGGATGGGTGTTTGAGTATTGTATAACTGAGACATAAGCCTGAGAACTTTGTAACTTTCCACATGGTGATTCAATAAAATAAATAACTTTAAAAAAAAAAGAAACTGGAACTGAAAAGATAGTACAGTGGGTAGGGCATTTGCCTTTCATGTGGCCAACCTGGGTTCGATTCCCAGGATCCCATATGGTCCCCTAAGCACCACAAAGAGTAATTCCTGAGTACAAAGCCAGGAGTAAGTCCTGAATGTTGCTGGGTGTGGCCCAAAACAAAACAAAAAAGTGAAGAAAATGCATCAAAGAAATAATGGTAAGAGGGAAAAATAATCCTGCTGACTGTAATGTTAAAAATCAGCAATGCATCCTGCAGACTGAAACTCATCCTGCTTACAAGCTGACAAATTACCTGGTTACTGTTTTCTAGATGTAGTACAAAGACATTAGACTCCGTAATTAGTGTCAAAGGATTTTGGTACTTTGGGCAAAAGAGTTGTAGCCAGCGTCCCATGTTCATTTGTGTCAGCTCCCTCTGAGTTCTAGGGGTGATGGAAAAAGGCCAGGATGGACATGGCACTGTGTGGGCCGTGCTACAGAATGGGAGCATTAAATTAGGGGAAGGGGGCCAAGCACCTCTGCTGTAAATGGAAGCAATGGAGGGACTAGTTCGTCTTTAAAGGGTGCTTGTTGCTCACACCTCTCTGACAAATGACCTGGGTTGAAAGAAGTCTGTTTCTCTTTCCTCCCAGAAACAGAAATAATGTTGCTTTAGGGGTTGTAGTCATGACTGAGCTACTTAGTGAGAGCTAAGGAGGTTGCAGCCACACCAGGAGATTCTCAGGGACTTCTCCTGGCTCTGTAGGGGGATAATGCGATGCAGGAGATCAAACTTGGGTCCTCACATGAGCGCCTTAATCCCTATACCATCTCTCCTGCCCCTTAACTGCGATTGAGGAATGTAAGAGACAGAGACTGGAGGTGGTGGAGAGTGAATGAAATGTTCCCTTTCTGCTGTGTTTTTCCCTTTGCCCCAAGGATCAAAAGTAAATAACCTGGAAGAGAAGAACTGGGAGGCTTGTAATATATAGACTCGGGGTAGTGAGCAACTGAAGAGAAGGTGAGGTGGGAAATGAGTATCTGATGGGAGTGTGGGAATGGGAAAGAAGTTGTGCAGCCTGAGAAATCAAGTTCTTTCTGCAGAGCTCAGTCTTCCCCTCAGGAGGCTGGCTCCAGGCACTCCCAGTTTCCTTTATTTGAGGGGTGGAGGGGGACACACCCAGGAGCACTCAGGACTTCCTCCTGGCTCTGCAGCCAGGGATCACTCTTGGCAGACTTGGAGGACTATATCGGATGCCGGTGATCGAACCCTGGTCGGTCGCGTGCAACGCAAGCAAGCGTTTTCCCGCTGTACTGCCGCGCAGGCTCCGCGCGTCCTATTTTATACATGCCCCTTCTCTTTCGGGAACCTGTAGGACCCAGGGCCAGAAACAAGGGTGCTCAAGCACGGAGAGGGCCGGCCCTTCTGTATCCGGAGTCAAACGGCTCCAGCAGGCGGGTGCTAGGTGTCAGAGGAGGAGAGGAAGGAGAGGGAGGAGGAGAGGGAGAAGGAGGAGGGGGGAGGAGGGGGAGGAGGAAGAATTCCCACCCGGTGGGGTCGCGGTGTCTAGACTACCGCAGCTCGGGCCCTCTCGGTCCGGCGCGCGCCAGGGAGCTGCGGGGCAGCGTGCGGGCAGCCGGCTCCGGCGTCAGGTCTGCTCAAGGACCGCCCGGCCCAGGTGCATCGCGGCTCCAGCCGCCGCCGAGTGGGGGGTGGGTGTGGGAGCGAGACAACTCTTCCCGCCGGGCCAGGCGGCCGGCTCCGGGCTGCGCTCTCGGATGCGCAACCCAGTGACAGCCGGTTGCCGCGGGGACGGCGACGAGAAGTGGGAGGGACCGGCGCACCGAGCAGACCTCCGGAGGGGACTCACCCTGGCTCTTCCCCCTCCTGGAAAAGAGGTCCAGGCAGAGGCTGCCCAAAGAGGGCTGGGGTGCGGCCCGTGCTTTCCCAGCCGGTGCCCGCGCTCGCACCACCCCACCTGGAGGGTCTACCGAGCCCCCGGGCCGCGCGCATCCCCCAAGCAGGGGAGCCGGCATCCGGAGCGCCGCGCCATGGAGGCAGCTAACCTCTCCCGGGCCGCTGCCAGCGTCGCTCTCTCCCTGGGCCCAGAAGCGAGCAGCAGCAGCCCGGTTCCGGGCGGTGTGGTCCAGACAGCGCCGGGCCGAGAGCCGCCCTACTCTGTTTTCACCGTGCTGGTGGTGACGCTGCTGGTGCTGCTGATTGCGGCCACTTTCCTGTGGAACCTGCTGGTGCTCATTACCATCCTGCGCGTCCGCGCCTTCCATCGTGTGCCGCATAACTTGGTGGCCTCGACGGCCGTGTCGGACGTGCTGGTGGCCGCCCTGGTGATGCCCCTGAGCCTGGTGAGCGAGCTGTCGGCGGGGCGCCGCTGGCGCCTGGGCCGGAGCCTGTGCCACGTGTGGATCTCTTTCGACGTGCTGTGCTGCACCGCCAGCATCTGGAACGTGGCGGCCATCGCCCTGGACCGCTACTGGACCATCACGCGCCACCTGCAGTACACGCTGCGCACCCGGAGTCGCGCCTCGGCGCTCATGATCGCGCTGACCTGGGCGCTCTCGGCGCTCATCGCCCTCGCCCCGCTGCTCTTCGGCTGGGGAGAAGCGTATGACGCGCGACTCCTGCGCTGCCAGGTGAGCCAGGAACCCTCCTACGCCGTCTTCTCCACCTGCGGCGCCTTCTACCTGCCCCTTTGCGTGGTTCTTTTCGTCTACTGGAAGATCTACAAGGCGGCCAAGTTGCGCTTCGGCCGCCGCCGCCGGGCTGTGCTGCCCTTGCCCGCGACGAGCGTGCAGTTGAAGGTGGGTTGTGGAACGAGGATTCGGGTGGGGGTGGCGAGAGGAAGGAACTTGTCGAAAGGGAAAGTTGGCGGGCCTTTCTTGCACAGTTGGGTCGACAACGCGCTGTGAGATCTCCGTGGGCTTTAGGTCTGCTCCCCAAAAGCTCCCCAGATGAGGTGCGTGTACGCCGAGAGCGCACGCCAAGAACTCTGCTCCCGGACCCGCGGACCCGCGATGCTCCGGGGAAGGGTTTCAGCACTGGAGCGCAAAGCCTGAAGCTGGTTGCCTGGAGCTGGCAACCTTTGCACTGCCCAGCTGGCGGGGACTGGCTGGTGAGAGTATCTGATCCGCTGCCCCATTCTCCCTTTTCCGCTGAAGTGTGTGTGTGTGTGTGTGTGTGTGTGTGTATGTGAGAGAGAGAGAGAGAGAGAGAGAGAGAGAGAGAGAGAGAGAGAGAGAGAGAGAGAGAGAGAGAGGTGGGCAGCTTCCTAGTCCCTGCCAGACCGACTGGGACTGCGGTGGGCTGGGAATTCGTCCTGCACATGAAGACATTTCTGTGACCATTTTCTATCTCCATCACAAGTGAGTCCTTCTGGTATCTGGAAACGGTATCCCCCAGTTCTATGCCGGCTTCCTTTCAGGGAGTGAGATTTTGTGAGTGATGAGAAAAATTAGTGCGGCTAATCGTCCTGTTTACTTTTCCTGGTCTCTCTAGCCCTGAGTTGGAAGCAGGTGGAGCTCGGCCTTGGGCAGCAGTTGCTTCCTCTCTGTGGGCCTAATTTACTCTTCTTGTTGCAATAAATTCCTGTGTCCTAAGTCAAGATGCATGAGATGAACCAAGGGAAGTTTTGGTCCCAGGGCCTGACCCTCTAACTGGAGTAAGGAAAAGATGGATGTGGGGGTATTGCCTGACTATCTGAACAATGATCTGACGATGCCCCGGGGCATATAATGAGCTGGAGAGACCACCTTGCCCAGAATTTCTCTGCTTTACATTTATTATTCCATGCAGAGCTTTAGACCTTTTGGCTAGGCCCTAACGGATGTCAGCTCTAGCCTTGCCTTGGAAACCTACAGTGTTTTCTTTGGGATTTTCACATATTCAAGCAGCAGTGAATAGTCCTAGGAAATTTTAGGATTCACCAACTTTTTTTTCCAATACAGCATGTGGGCAAAGGAAGAGAAAACAATATGGGGAGGAAAGAGACTTTTTAATTTTTAATTGTTGCCCCTTTGACTTTAGTTTTTGAAAGCTAATTAGGCTACTCAGTTATATGTGGTGGTGGTTTGAGGGGGAGGCAGTACACACCCGTTAGTGCTCAGGGCTGACTGCTGGCTCTGTGCTCAAGGATCTCTCCTGGCATGGCTGGGGGGAACATATTTTGTGCCAGGATCGAAGCCAGGTCAGCAGTGTGCAAGGCAAGCACCCTACCCACTGTACTATCTCTCCAGTCCATCAGTTATATATATGTTTAAAAATGTCAAGCTTCACCCCCTTCTCTTCATTAAATGGCAGAGGAACTTTGCAGCATAAAATAGGAACATCAAGACTATAATTAGAAGTGTTGGTAGGGAAGTGCTGTTTTCGGAATGAATGATGTTCTTTTAAAGGCCCCTTAGAAATGCCTGGGGATGATTATAGCTTTTTCTCTGACTGTTGAGGTAGGGCTGACTTTTAATAGCTACATCACTCCAATGTGCACCCAGAGAAATCCTGAGGAAATGGATGCCAGAAAGTCTTGCCAAGATTGAGTTCAATGCTCATTTTCCCCCAACTCTTTATATCAGACAGAAAATATAAAGGATCTGGGACTGAACCAGATCGGCCCAATCCAGCAGCCCAGATGAAAGTTGAAAGAACTCTGCATTTCCTACAGTTGGACCTGCAAAGGGTGGGGACAGGCAAAGCTGCCTTCTTACTTGAACCCTCAAGTTATTTAGTTTTCATCCTTCCTTCCTTTCTTCTTCCTTCCTTTCTCCCTCCCTCTCTTCCTTTCCTCCCTTCCTCCTTCCCTCCCTCCTTCCCTCCCTCCCTTCCTTCCTTCCTTCCTTCCTTCCTTCCTTCCTTCCTTCCTTCCTTCCTTCCTTCCTTCCTTCCTTCCCTCCCTCCCTCTCTTCCTTCCCTCCCTCCCTCTCTTCCCTTTCTCACTTCCTTCTTCCTTCCATTCCTTCCCTCCCTCCCTCCCTTTCTTTCTTTCTTTCTTTCTTTCTTTCTTTCTTTCTTTCTTTCTTTCTTTCTTTCTTTCTTTCTTTCTTTCTTTTTTTCTTCCTCTCTCCCTCTCTCTTTCTTCCTTTCCTTTCCTTTCCTTTCCTTTCCTTTCCTTTCCTTTCCTTTCCTTTCCTTTCCTTTCCTTTCCTTTCCTTTCCTTTCCTTTCCTTTCCTTTCCTTTCCTTTCCTTTCTTTTCTGTTCTTTTCTTTTTTTGGTTTTTGGGCAACAACCAGCTGGCTCAGGGCTTACTTCTGGCTCTGTGCTCAGGGATCACTCTAGGAGAATGAGCTCAAGGGACCATATGAGATACTGAAGGTTGAACTCAGGATTGTCTGCTATGTGCAAGGCAAGCACCTAGTCAGGTATATTATCTCTGCAGCCCCTTAAGTTTTCCTTTCTAATCTGCAGTATTACTCTCAGTTATGTCCTAGAGTTTTAATCACATGAGGCTGATTATAGGAGCTAGTGCCTGAGTGTATTTTCTTTCTTTCTTTTTTTCTCTTTATTTTCAGGGCATTTTAGCCTCCCCACTCCACACACACACACACACACACACACACACACATACACACACACACACACACACATACACACAGAGAGATCTACAGTTCTGGGGTGAGTCTACTACTGACTCTTTGGAAGTTGCTCCCAGAGGTGCTCAGAGACCAATCTGAGCCAGGGCCTCCCACAAGTAGAACGTGTAAGCAGCCCTTTGAGCTGTCTCCTGGCTGGAGTATCCTTTGCAAATTGCAGCATGCCCTCATGCAAATTTCTGGGAAACATTACCAAATTAGCTTTTGCAAACTTGCCGGCCATAGCCACCAAAAGCAAAAACCAAAAAACTAAATAGTATCTTCCTAACACTCTCTTTTTCCTGTGAGTCTAGGGGATGGGAATTGATTTCCAGTCCTGCAAACACTCTACACTGCTGTCTGTGGGTGACAGAAGCACTCCAGGAGTCTGAAGGCCTCCAGGGGCCTGACTGTGTGTGAATCCTGCCTCTTAAATTTCCATGCAAAAAAAATGTCGTCATAAAGGGGTCTTTAACAGTTCCTGGATGGACAGGAATTCTTTCAGCTAAGGCCCAATCAGTGAAGATAGAGAAGAAAACAAATATTTCCTGAGTTCCTGAGAAACAAATATTTGTTTCCTCCTCCAGGCACTATCTTTCAATGCTTTCATCCACCATCTTATATAGTTCCTATCATCCAGCTGAGATGGTTTGTACTTTCTAAAAGTCACAATAAGCTAATGCACACCCAGTAACATGTAGCCCCCAAACGATTATTTCATTCTTACCCAAAGCACAATGTGTGTTGGCCTCCTACCCCATGTCTTTCTCCAGGTCATGGATCGGGGCCACATGTCATGTTCAGTTGTGCTGTCTGGAGCACATGGCTTCCACGTTCTCTGTGGAAAGCAGAGGGGTGGAGGAGGGAAGGAGGGAGAAAGGGAGAGAGAGACAGAGAGACAGACGACAGACATACAGACAGAAACAGAGACAGAGACACAGACACACAGAGACAGAGACAGACAACAGACATACAGACAGACAGAAACAGAGACAGATACACAGACGCAGAGACACAGAGACAGACACAGAGAGCAACTTTTAACTTGCTTAACCTGAGGTGAACTTAAGTCCACTTCATGGAGTTTGGGGGGATACACCTGGCTCTTTGCTCAGGGGGGTCACTCCCATGGTGCTACAAGGACAATGTGATATTGGGGCTCAAACCTGGGCCTCTTGTATGCATAGCGTATGCTCTGCCCATTGAACTACCTCTCTAGCTCACATAGCACTTTGGTTCATGGTGCATTAGCAGCCACTGGCTGAAACATCCAAGGAACTATGGCTCTAAGTGCTGCCTGCCTTCGCCACTCTGCTCATTTTCTGAGGACAAAGTTAATTCTTTCATAGTCTCACCATTATTGGTTAGAGAAGTTGAACCGTGTGCCACATCTAAAATTCTTTTCTTCTCATCACTTTTTTTCTGACTCCCTCGTGTCTCCAGGAACTTGAATTATTTTTCTTTGGAGGAGGAAGTTTGACCACTCAGTAGAGCTCAGGGACTACTCCCAGCTTGACACTTTGGGGGTCACTCCGGGCTAGTGCTCTGGGAGCCCATGTAGTGCCAGGGATTGAACGTGGGCTTCCTACATGCCAAGTACGTGGCAGCCTTTTGAGCTGTCTCTGCAGCCCAGGAGCTTAACTTTTCAGCTCCATCCCCTTATTGCTCAGGGGCATCCCAGCCTTCACCAGACCAAGCCCATCGTCACCCTGTGAGGGCCAGTCCTGAGCACAGGTCTCAAAGCCATGCACATGGGTTAGAGAAGTAGCGCAAGTAATAGAGCTCAGACCTACTGTCTGTGAGACCTAGAGTCTGACCGCTGCCACCTCCTGCAACCCCCCTCCAACCCTACCGGACATGTTCCTTAAAACAAAACAAACTGCGTGTGAGAACTCCCCTTCCAGAGGAGCTGGATCCAGATGAGCACAGAGGCACTCCTGTCAGCCTTGCTCAGGAGAGGGAAATTCCCACCCTGCCCTCCTCTAGTACCACCCCGGAGATTGAGCGCCTCCTAAACCTGTAGTCTGCTCCACATCCACTTCAGACAACACCACCACTCTGGGTCGATTGTTTTTTTAATTGTCCTTTACAGCGAGCTGGAGCAACATCACAGTGAGTAGGACATTTGCCTTGCATGTGGCCGACCCAGGTTCCATTTCTCCATCCCTCTCGGAGAGCCCGGCAAGCTACAGAGAGTATCCAGCCCGCATGGCAGAGCCTGGCAAGCTACCCGTGGCATATTTGATATGCCAAAAACAGTAACAACAAGTCTCACAATGGAGACGTTACTGGTGCATGCTAGAGCAAATCCATGAACAACGGGATGACAGTGCTACTGTGCTACAGTCCTTTACTGCTGACTAGGGAGAAGAAAAAGCATCAGTAGAGGTTATCTATTTTTTTTTTTTTTGGTGGGGGACATGAGCCATCAATGTTCAGAGCTTACTCCTGGTACTCAGCAATCACTCCTTAGTGGTGCTTGGGGGACCTTACATAGGCTTTTGGGGATTGAGCTAGGGATGGCTGCATACAAGGCAAATGCCCTGCCCACAGTACTGTATCTCCAGCTCTGAGATGATTTGCTTTAAAAAAGTAACATCCGGGGCCGGGGCAATTGTACAGAGGGTAGGGCACTTGCTTTGCAAGTGGCTGGTCTGGATTTGATTGCCAGCATCCCACCTGGTTCCATGAGCACTGCTAGGAGTGATCCCTGAGTGCAAAGCCAGGACTAACCCCTGAGCAGCAGCGGGTGTGGTCCAGAAACTGAAAAACAAAAAATGTAACATTAAAGGCTTTACCCCCCATTCTGAATGACTTGATGGATTTCTGTGCATGAGTGGTACCAGGCGCTCCTTAGTTCTGAGCAAAGGAGGCCCAGTGCTGGGAACACTTTCAGATAATTTTGTAGCTGCTTCAGTTTTGGACCTGGCAGGGAGAGGGGTCGGGGCAGGGTGTGACAGTACTTTTGGCCATGCCAGTGGTTGCAAAGGGATAGTACATGTTGCTGTGGTTCTAGGAGTTTCACAGGGTGATGGTCTGGTGGAGATGCTGGGGACCCAGTTCAGGGCCTCTCACCTGCCAGGCAAGCATCCAGTCACCAGATCACATCCCCTGGAAATGGTTTGATTTTCATTTCCTTTGAAATTCGAGAAAAAAGGAACTTAGTGGTAATGAATATGTAATAATAAAACCAGACGTGCTTATATTAGTCTTGCTAATAATTTGCTCGTAAAATATCATTTTTAATATTTTTTAATGGAGAAAAGGGTCTGCAGAGGCAGAGTGCCTAGGGCTCTTGAAAGTCATCCAGCAGCCGTGATGGATACGCTTCGCTCACTCACTCTATCCATAAACATGTGCTGGGAGACGCACGCACAGTGGGTAAGAGCGCGGGGCCCGGAAACAAGGAGGTGGAGGCTTCAATTCTTTTTCTGCCCCTTATTTGCACTTTAGCCAAGTGATTTGATTTTCATCTGCATTTCCCCAAGGCAAATGGAAATATTGCCATCTGCCCCATAATGTTCTTGTGAAAAGTAAATGAGACACAAGTGTATATGCAATGTCTGAAACAATAAACCAAGGCTGGGTGATTGTTCAAGTGATGGAGCACATCCCTGGCATGTTCAAGGCCTTGGGTTCTGTCCCTGGCACCACATGGGCTCCCAAGAACCACTGGGTACAGTACTGGTGGCCCCTGAGCTCCACTGGGCCTGAGCATCACAGGTTGGGGGGAACCCCAGCCCACCCCACCTCTTGCCCCCAGAACAGCTGGGTCTGGCTCCTAAAAAGATATAATAAGTAAACCATAACTTATAGTCACTATATTATTTTTACAATATTTGTTTAATTCCTTCCAGCAAATTATCAATAAAGGCGTATTATTTTTTCTCTCTAATTGCTATGCCTTACTATCAGAAAAAGATGGGTTATGTAATGCTGGCATCACACCTTACTCAAAACTTAGTGGCTTAAAACAACAGATTTATTTTTTGTGCCAGGGACATGATCTCTTTATAGGTAATAAAACAATAAATGTTTATCACACACTTCTGTGTGTTGGAAATGGCTAAATGGGTGCTTCTGGCCTGGGTATGAGAGGGAGTTGGTTCCAAGATAGCAGGTGGCACAAAGACTTGTTTAGTGCTGGACACTCCACTTCTACAGTTTTTGTTCACAGGAAGCTGTATCTTTGGGTCAAGAACCTCCAGGGAGCTGCTTGTGGGAATTACAACATGACATTGGACTTCCCATAATCCACTAGGGTGAAGCAGTAGGGAAACAAGTGTCTTCTATGACCTGTGTCAGAAGTCTTGTATGACCCCTCTCCCCATATCTATACATCATAGGCCATAACAATAGCCAGGGCTCAAGGGAGAAGAGTTAGGCTCCACTTTTGAAGGAATGTCAGTGGACCCATGGATATATTTCATATCCACCCTAATAAGACATTCCGATAATGTTTTAAATTCCTTTCTGTTCTTTTCCTGCCCTTGTCTGTGTCAGATACTGTGGCCATGTTTCAGGTTTCAAGCCCCGAGCAAGCAGAGGTCTGCTTTCCATGGATTCATTTTTGTAGACCACAATGATAGAACTTTAAATTCGACAGAAGATTTCTAGATGCTTCTGCTAGAAGTTATGGCCAGGAAAGACAAAATAGTGTATTACGAAGTCTGTGTGTGTGTGTGTGTGTGTATGTGTGCATGTGTGTCTGTGTGTGTGAATTCTTAAGGACAGAATAAATAGAAACAAATATTGCATCATAATGTTTGTGACCATTTGGATCTGAATTTTATTTTTCATTTATTTATTTACTCATTGATTATTTAATTTGGGGCTACAGCCGGTGGTGCTAGGGTGTAGCTATGTGATCAGGGATCACTCCTAGTGGGATTTGAGTGATTATATGTGGTACCTGGAATCAAACTCAAATCAGCTGCATGCAAGGCAAGTGCCCTACCACTGTACTATCTCTCCAGTTGGGATATAAGTTTTAAATGATGCTATTTTAGAAATATTTGGCTCTCTAAGCTAATATTTATTAACACTACATAAGCCCTGAGAAACTTGTACAAAGTCCTTTATGTTTTGTCACTTGTCCAGTGTTTTGTTCTCTTTATTCCAAAGATTAAGCAGTAGTAGGCTTGTGGATGGATGGAACCACATATGGACCACATACGGGTTCAGTGTGAACAGAGATGTGGGAAGAGAAGAGGGTCTGGAAAACCATTACCCTCATTCTGTCTTCTGCTAAAGGATTCATGGTTCAGATGCATTCCGTTGCCAGACTGCAAGGCTATTTTGTATGAATTAAATTGTGTAATTAGAGACAGAATATCTGGCACATGGTTTGGTTCTTTTTAAGGTTGGCACCTAACTGAGAGTTTCCAGAACAAGTAGGGTGCAGAAAAGGGCTTCTGTAAACCTCTCTAGGCTGCCCCCTCCTTATAAACTTCTTATCTGTCCTCTTACACTATTATATTATTCTGCCTCTTCACCTCTACTTCCATGTCTCTTTTATCTCTGATTGGTTTGTTGTGGAGGAGTGGAGCAAGGTGAAACATAGGGGAGGTAGGCCAGGATGGTACAGGACCTGGATATTTTCATACTTGACCTTGCAAGGCACTGCATCTTAAATCCCCGTTGTTCTTGGAGAACATTGAATTTCTTGGCAAAAGAATGTGACCCAAACTCCATGGCTCTGACTTTTTGGTAGGTCTCAGAATTCTTTCAGAATTGAATAAAACTTGGGCTAGGTGCCCAGAAAGATATATAGGTACTTCCTGGAACATTCCAGCTTGCCAGGGTACTCTGGACACCAATTGCTGGATAGTACCAGCCTTCCTCCCATACTGGGTAGCCTGAGGAGTAAAGTCCGTAGCACTTAGTAACTGGGGCTCTCTAAGGCAGGGTAATTTTCTTCCAGTGAGTCACAGTATTCTGGAGGGCATACAGATGATACAGATGTAAAGGGCAAAATCCTTCTTGCTTCAGTACACCCCACTCTGATCTACGATCCCAGGGAGATAAACCTAAGAATATTGATCCAAACACGTGACCTTCCAGTGGCAAATTACTCCTTAAGGGGAATTATTTTATTTTTATTCTATCTTAAATTTTACTTTATTTGTATAAAATTGTTTATGATGGGGACTGGAGCGATAGCACAGCAGATATGGCATTTGCCTTGTATGCAGCCGACCGAGGTTCAATTCCCATCATCCCATATGGTCCCCCGAGTACTGCCAGGAGTGATCCCTGAGTGCAGAGCCAGGAGTAACCCCTGAGCATCGCAGGGTGTCATCCAAAAAGAAAAAAAAATAAAATTGTTCATGATGATTTATTGCATTCAATATTCCAACACCAATCTCACCATCATTATACTTTCCCACTGCCATTATTTTCAATGTTCTCAACCAGCACCCAAGCCTGCTCCAATAGCAAGTCCTAAACAATTTATTTTATATTGCTTGTTATGAATGATTCACTGAAAATGATCAAAACGATTTCTTTCAAAGAAAGTGTGTAAATATTGTATCTCAACCTGGAGCCACTAAGCCCTTGCATAAGAGATTACTAACATGTTACAGATTATGCCTTGTGTGTTAATGTTTTCTTACTTGAGATTGGTTACCCTCTACTTTACATCCCATCCAATGTAGTGTGCTCCTCCTGGTATATCAGTGGTGTAGAGTTTAAGATGTCTACATTTGCATCCACATGCTCCAGGAATTGTATTGAATGGGGTGATATATCTGAGGTTAAATTTTTATCTGGATGGCGATTCTGGGGTCCAGAGGCATCTCTGCTTTTTGTTGATCTCTCTTTTTTTTCTTTGCTTTTTTTGGGTTACACCCGACAATGCACAGGGGTTACTCCTGCTCTGCACTAAGGAATTACTCCTGGCGGTTCTCAGGGGACCATATGGGATGCTTGGAATCAAACCTGGGTCGGCCATGTGCATGGCAAATGCCCTACCCACCATGCTATCGCTCCAGCCCTGTTTGTTGATCTCTTTTGAGATTTGTGTGTCTCTGGATCATGACTGATTAATGAGCTTTTATGGTGCAGAGGCAATTCATGGGCATGTCTGCCAGGCTCCAGTAAGAACAGGGAAATGGGAGGAGGTATCCTATCTCTGACTCCTTGAGAGCCTGGAGATTTTGGTCACAAAACCCACATACCTGAGTTTTTCAACAGATTCATTCCTGGAGGAGGCTCATCCCAAATCTATGGAGTCCAGCAATGAGCATGGTGGTAAGGGAATGATTTTAGATCAGATGATATTAGAGCTGAACACACAAGTATAGCCTAATTTTAATGATCACACTGGGTTACTTTTTCATCATTAGTTCCAGGTGGGTCTTTAGGCATCCCTAAAGAAAATATATGTTTCAAAATACAAAAATGATAGCAGTTTGTCTTATGATTATGCCCGAGACTTTAGCAAAACTGTATTCTGCTGTGTGTATAAATGCAATTAAAGGGAAAATAATTGCTTGTTTTGACTTTTGTCTTTGTTTTCAAGCCACACCTGGAAATGCTCAGGGATTACTTCCTGGGTTTGTGCTCAGGAACCCTCAAGGAACCATGTAGGGGCCAGGGACTGAAATTGGGTCAGTCTTGTGCAAGGCAAGCACCTTACACACTGAACTATCTCTCAATACCCAGAAAAATAGTTTTTCTCAAGCCTAACAGTGCTCTGTGTTTTATTCTTTTGTGAGAAAACTTTTTTTTAGGGGGTTTGTTTCTTTTGCACAAGAGAAATAGCTGAGAAAATTTTCTGTTCTAGTTTGTCAGACAAGCAAGACAGCTTCTGTTTACTTTGAGGGATATTTTGGTTAGCTACCTCCTTAAGGTGCCTTAGAGAAATATGCCTTGGAGCTGGGTGATGTTTGTAAACCTTGGGCAGAGAACATATTTCTCAGGTAACCCCAGTGTTGACTTGCCAAGCTCTAGTTAGAACTGGGGAAATCCAGTTATAATCCAGATTGTCTTTGGCCATTACAAAACATCTCAGTACCCTATGTCTTCCTTTAGCTGTTGTTAGGACTTGGTGATTCAGTGTAATCATGGGGCAACTGGAAAATACCGAGGCTCTCTCTCGACACCTGCATTTGGTGGTCTTGAGCTGCTTCCCCACCCGGGATGGCCAATTCTATATGCAGATGAAGGAGGAAACAAGGGTCAGGCTGGTTGGTGATCAGTTACCTTTTATTCCATTCTCCCGATGCACATGTTCCAATCCCACTGAGATCCCCATTCTAGTCTCACACTGTCCCTCCTGTCTCTCTACCTCATCTCTCAGCACTGCAACTCACCACCTTGGTCTCTCTCTCTCTAGTCTCTCACCAACACCCCCCACCCCCCCTGCATTGTGGGTAGCCACCACACCCTGTCTGGTAGCACAATCAACATATAAAAGCCCTTCTTCTGCTCAAGGGCAAAATACCACTTAGGGCTTGTAGGGTGGCTCTTCTGGGGACATCTTGCTATAGATCTCAGACTATAGTGCTCAGGCCAGATTAATTTTTCCTAACCTTAGCAGGGTCCTAATCCAGCTGTTAATTTTTGGACCATGACAGAATTTGTCCATGACAATGCTCTTAACTTATAGTTTAGTATTATGGCACTTTGGCCTGGCCCATTTCGATGCTAGCGTAGCTCATAACTTGCCCTGAGTTCATCAAGTCCCTCTTTGGGACCATAACAACAAAAATAAAATCTGTATATACATTGTATTTCCTCCGCCCCTCTCGGAGAGCCTGGCAAGTTACCAAGAGTATCCTGAACACAGCAGAGCCTGGCAAGCTACCCGTGGCATAATTAATATGCTAAAAACAGTAACAACAAGTCTCACAATGGAGACATTTCTGCTGCCTGTTTGAGCAAATCGATGAACAATGGGATGACAGTGACAGTGATAGTGACAGATAAATCCTACAAATGTGTATTTAGTAAGAGTGAAGGAGTAAATTAACATTTAAGGGGATAGGCCTTTACAAGTAAAAAAGTGTTTTTATCCTAAGAAAGGTATATAGAGTTTATGTTAGGAAATATTTTAACTATTGTTAGATATTTGCACTAATAAAGGATTTTAATAAAAATTTATGTGGGTATAAAAACTGATCAGATGTATGACATTCAATATAAATCACATGTTAATTCATTAATGCAAATGTATACTATCCCTTAGCAGGATAACAGTAAACAAACCTTTGTAAATCTAGTGGATGGCAAGTATAAGTGTTATAGCCAGTGCCATGCTTGATGCCAAGTGCTGAGGAGTTTATCTTGCCTTTGAAAGATGCTCCTCTAATATTTTTTGCAAGACTGATTTCAAGGCTGTGAATTCCCTAAGCTGTTGCCTGTCCCTGAAGCTCTATTATTCCTCCAGATCTAATGATAATCTAGCTGGACAGAGTATTCTCAGTGAGGTATTCATTTCATTGAATTTTTGTACTATATCTCTCTGTTCTCTTCTGGCTTCAAGAGCATCGTTTTGTAGTTTTTCTATGAATCTTATGAGCTTTCCTTTGTAAGTTCTGTTTTTTTTATCTTGTTGCTTTCAATATTCTGTCCCTATTAATGCATTTTGTCATTCTGAGGACAACGTATCTTGGAGGCTTCATGTTCGAGTCTATTTTCACTGGGACTCGTTGGGCCTCTTGAATCTTAGTGCCTGTATTCCTCAACTCTGGGAAAATCTTATCAATGATTTCTTTATTATTTCTTCATCAAACTTATCTTTCTGGTCTTCAGAGACTTTGATGATTTCTTATGTTGTTCCTCTTGAACTCACCCCATGATTCTCTGGTGTACTGTTAAATTCCTTTCAAGCTGTTTTCCATTTTCTGTTGCTTTCTATGTTTCCTGCAGCTCATCCTGGATGCTTTGAACTTTCAGTTTATTAGAGCTTCTATTGAGTTCTTTATATAACCTCTTAATTTCTGCTTGTGATTTTCTAATTTCAGCACTCATACTTTTTTTTTTGCTTTGCTGACTTCCTGTGTGCTATCATTTCTTTGAGCTCATTAAACTTCCTCACCATGGTGTCACTAAAGTCATTGTCATTATACTGATTGGTGCTGGTTGAGACTTATATATACTGTTTTTTCTCTTTGAAAAAACAATATACATAATTGTATATTGTACAATATACATAATTGTATATATGTACAATTATGTATATTGTAAAAGTCTTGGTAGACTTTTACATGTCTTCTCATTTGGGTTTGCAGTATGCCGGCTGTGCTTTGGGTAAATTTCTGTAGTTGGCACCTCCAGGACACTCTGATGAATTACGCTAGGAATTTCACTTTTCCTTCCTTGCCCATCTTCACTCGGTCATAGTAAGTTTAACTGTGAGCAGTGTGAAATTTGTTGAGGAGCTTTTGCGTGGCCACATATGTGGCCACATACTCCAGGTGCTGTGGAGGTGGGGCCCTTGAAATGATTGGTTGGGTATGGACGTGGGAGAAGAATCTCACCTAGTAGAGTGTGGCAGTGAGCAGAGGTTCTGTCTTTAATTTTAGACATAAATGCTCAAATCCTATGGAGATTTTTAGTAAAGTCATTTTCTAAGTCCCATCACCACAAGACAGTAAATGTAGAATCAGGCCTTCTCAGGGTACCTTGGTTATATCTTTCTCTGTTCTGGTGGTAATAGGCTGGGGCATTCGGTGCTTCCAGCCTTTGGCATCTCATAAAATCATAGCAGAGCCAATCTGCCTGTATATGATTGCTTTTATGTACTTGACAGTGTATATTCTTGCCACAAAATTAGCAGATTTTGACTCACCGATAGAGGACTCCTAGGTTGGAGAGGTAGATAGTCAGACAAGTATGCAAAGGAAGGACAGGATGAAGAAGCCGGGGACATATAGGACCAAAGGGAAAAGATGGGGCCACTCAGGAATGCCTCCAGAGTCAGGCTAGAAGACCTAGAAATTTCCCAGAAAGCCAGAAATGTCTGGACTAAAAGAATCTCTGTCGGGCTGTGTTTCCCTGCGGCAGAGAGACAGAGAACTGACCAGCAGCTTCTCTCTCTGCAGCCGGGGCAGTCCGACGGTGTGGGTGAAAGTCTCTCCTGAGGGACCTGTAAAGGTGAAAGGGTTAAGGAATGACTCAAGACTCTTGAGGGTCTAGAGCGTTTATTCAAGGCAGAGTTGATGCTTATATACTTTGCAGGGGGATTGAGAAACTCGTAGGTCACGTACACAACGTACACAGCAGATGGGCAGTGAAGATAGGGGGCTTGTCAACTTACACATCCTTGACAATTGTATTGATCAGAGTGAGAGCAGGAACAGAGCTGTCAGCCCTAACTGTTTTCATTGTGGCTCCATATCCTGTTAGCGGGGGCTCGTGAACGTCTGTTTTCAGTCCCTCTATTGAGGCAGGCGGAGGTCCTGCAGAGCTCACAAGTTGTGGGGGAGAGGGGCCTAAGAACCTTCTCGTCCACGGCTCCCCACAGCTCCCCCTTTTTTCTTTACTTTAGCAGACAGGCGGCAACTCACGGGTCGGCTGCGGACGGTGGCAGCAGGAGCGCAGCCTTCGCCACGCTCTGGCTACTCTGGATCGCACCGACGGAGGCTTCTTGCTGAGCATCTCGAAAGCCGCAAGGTTGAGATATTCAGGTGGTGACGCCTCAACAGTCTCCAGGCGCTGGTACATTACGTTGGGATGTCTTTTTGTAGCTTCGTCGATTTGAGTCTTCACGAAGGTGGTCAGGCGTCGAAAAGCCCATGGGCCAAAGGATATGAGCAGCATAAAGCCAATAAAAGGTCCCAGTAAAGCTGGGAGCAATGTAGATAACCACGGTGTGGTTGAAAACCAGTTCTTGTACCAGCTCTCACTCTGATCAATTTCTCTACGTCTATCTTCCAAATTCTTCTCTACCCGTCTAATACTATCTCTGACTAGGCCTGTTTCATCTTTAAAAACACAACATTCCTCTTTCAGGGCAACACATACTCCCCCTTCCCTTAAAAAGGCTAAATTCAAGCCGCGGCGGTTTTGAAGGACCATTTCTGCTAGGGAATTAACAGTGTTAGTAAGGTGGTCAAGTCCTTGTTTTAAATCAGCAATGTCCGCGTCGACCAGTCTTTGGAGAGTGGCAAGATGCCCACGCGTCTCAACTAGGGAGGCGATGCCAGTTCCAGCTCCAGCAGCACTAACTGCCAGGAGGAGTCCGACTGTGATGGCCGTAATGGGCTCGCGGCGGTAGCGGTGGGTGCCGCGCAGGGCGAGTCCGGAGAGCAGATAGTGAGATGCAACACACCCATTTGTTGTGGGTCCTAGTCAAAGAAGCTAAAATCTGTAGAGGAAAAGTGTACAATTTACATCATGTTTAACCCATTCAATTCCATGTTGAAAACCTTGACTTCCCATTAATAAGAGCACTGTACTGGGAGTCCAGTGTACAGTTAAACATGTCTAATTCATTTAATCCCATTTAAAAAAAAACACTTGATTTTCCACAACTTTTGAAGAATTCAATAATCTAAGAGCACTGTAACAGGAGTTCCAGACAATCCATCCAATATCTTTTCCATAGATCCTACCAAAAACATACTAGAACAATTCTGCATGTGATTTAAAGAGTTTCTTAAAACAGTGATCAGTTTCTTTCCTTTTTCCAACTGATGATATCTGCATCCATTATCTTTCTGACTTAAGACATACATCTATATTCTTTATAGTCCCACAAGTTTAAACTCTTATTTTTACTGAACTTAGTACAACATGATCTTCCAAGTTTGGGCACAAATTACCAATCATTTCATTTAACATGACAAAACTACTTTCAGTGTTATTTCAAAAGCATTAGGTCAGTTCTATAGATATTCAACAACTTTAAAGATGCTCACAACTAAAGTTCTTACAACATATTCATTGGGCAAAGGTTCACTCCACATTAGAAATTAACCAGGAGACATCTTAGAATTCTGATTTCTAGGAAAACACAAATATAAAGATTAAAACACTCATAGATTACCATAAAACATTAAGGATCTCACACTTGCATACAAAGTTCTCTAGGTTCAGGATAAGGTTGGTACCGTAAAACCCAGACTAAGTCCTCAGGCCAATTCGGCCTGTCCTTTCTTCCTCAGATTTCCTTGTGACTTCCAGCTGAGATCTGTTTGAGGTGGTTTGGGGTCTTTATCAGGAAAATGAAGTTTACTCCAGATGAAGCCAAGCCATAGCAGGACCCAGAGTACATTAGTAGGTGTTATCTGTTAAAATATAAGCATAGACTTTTCCTCCTACAAGGGGTTTCACACTATTTTTGTGTGTTTGTCAGATTTTAATGCAAATATAAGAATCAATTGTTTTCCCAGACTCTTTCTCATTCACAAAGTTGCAAGAACCAGATACCTGGAAGAGTTAAGAAACCCAATTAGCAAGTCTTATTTGCTGGGCAAACCTGTAATTAGAATTCATTGTTGAGGGAGGGTCTGCATATCCAGTCTGACTGAGGCAGAGCCTGCTGAGCTGGAAAAGCAGGGGGATGGGTAGACCCAGGGAAAATCTTAAAAAAAATCTCTCAAACTGACATCTAAGATTAACCCTTCATTACCCTGAGCTAAGTAGCTTTAAAAAGTTTTGTTACCGAAATCTCAGAGATCTAATAAAACACAGGTACGATAAGTTTTTCAACCAATATTGCAACTCTAGAAAATAATATTTTAAACCGAAGCATTACTCTTTGAGCCTGTTTTCATATATCAGTTATTTCAACTCACAAGATTCTCTAGGTCAAATAATTCTAATCCAGTGCAGATACAAATATATACATTGGTATTCTAGCATAAGACCTCTGGACCATCAATTTTTGTGAAACACAGTAAAACCTTCTTTGACTTAAGTTCAATAGTTCTCGTACCTTAGTTAGTTCAAATCATGAGCTTTCTAACTTTAAACAAGTCCACCATACAGACATGCTTTCAAATACAGAGAGAGAACCTCCACCCCCCCCCTTTTTTTTTTTTTTAAACCAACCTTTGATATTAGCACAGAAAAACACTCAGACCATCAATGTTTATGGAAACATAAGAAAACTTTGTCTATTTTGGTGGTTTCTATACCTCTGTTGCTTTAAAAACAGCTAAATTCCTCATTAAAATTAGCTGAGGCTTGTAAGATAAAGCCTTGCATCCTCTGAACGCTTTATTTCACTTTAGTTTTAGGCGCTACTTCTGCAGCTCTTCCTAGATAGTAGAGACTCTGAACTTCAGAAGAATTACAACTGTTAATAGCCATTAATGTTCTTACAATAAGAAATCTAGATTGAGAATTTTGCATTTTCCATAGGTTCAACATAGGCTCAACATTCTGATAAGAAATCTCTGTTTAACAGAGGTTAATCTCTGTTTAACTTGGTCTAACAAGTTCCAAAAAACACCTCAACCCTTTAAATTGCTTGACTACATACCACTTTGATCTCTTGTAGTGATCCTGCTTTCCCTGGTCTAATTTTTACTGCTGATTTTCACTCTGACTCCAACACTCAAGTTCAAGTGTTCCACATAGAGACAGACAGACAGACAGACAGACAATGAATTTACTAACAAAAAACACCACTACATGTGCACATGTATGCATTTGATCGATCGATCTGACCCTTCAAAAAATGGCAGGGAGAGAACTGACAGACTGAGAAAGGAAGGAGAAGTCCCCAGGGCAAAGTTAAGCCCTGTCGGCCGATTGGGAACATTACTCCCCGTTTCTCTGCCTGACCAGCCGGTTTCCTGCTTGTTAAAAACGGGTCAAGAAAGCGCTTTTGTTGATATAAGCCGGCAAAACTATGACCAAGTTGTTGAAACTTAAGGTTGCCAGATGTTACTATTTTAAGATCAAGACTACTTCTGAGGTGGATAGACCACCTTAGCGACACTCTTTTTCATTCCTGATATTATTAAACACTCAACCACATGATCTTGCATTTTCCTGACTTCTCTGCTGATAATAATAAGCATAACTAAGAGAAATATAATGAGACAAATATACACACACACTAAAGGCACTTGCACAAATCACACTCCTGCACTCATTCGAACCGGTCCTCTTTCATTCCGGTGCGCACCCAACGCAGCACATTCACACAGAAATTCTTAAACCTGCCCTACGGGAGTCCACATTACCTTTGGTCTTGTCCCCCTGACAATGGGGTTGCTACAATGTCAATGGCCTCTAAGAGGCGGGAGATAAAGGCATGATAGGGTTCATCATCAGCCTGTTGAATTTTGGCAAGGGGAAGAGAGGGGGCAGAGGAAGAGGGAAGGGATTTCCAGGCTTTAAGAGCAGCCTGCGATGTAAGGTTAAGTAAGTGATAAGGGAGGTCCCGCTGTGCATGAATGGAGTCATAGGGCTTTGAGCCCGATATCTGGAGGAATTCTAGTTCATTTGTCCGGGCGAGATCTTTACAGTTATTAACAAACTCCGCTTCCCAAAGGATAATTTGCTCAGGGCGGAGACAGGACGAGCAGTTATGCGCCATTCCTCAGGGAAAAGGTTACCGCCGTAAGCGAGGCTTTCCAGGCAAGAGAGGGTATAAGGAGCCCGAGCGCCGTAATCCTGAACGGCTTTGCGGAGTTCCCTAAGAGAGGCCTGATCGAGGTCCCGAAACTCGAGTTCCTGGCGATAGATGTCGCCAGGGCCGCGGCGAGGCGGTGGGGGGGAAGGTGGCGCAGTTGCATCTGCTATGGGGCGTGCGGGGGTCGTAACAGGAGTGGGGGGGTGAGGGCGTGGGGAGTCAGAGGGCTGAGCAACTGGGACAAGGCGGCGGGCTGCGCCCTGAGCCTGGGAGCGAGTCGTCATGGGGTGAAGCGAGGAGGCGGAAGATGCAGGGGAGCCCTCCGCCGGAGGGGCAGTAGGGGCGACAGGGGTGGAGGGAGGGTCCTGGGGGACGGGGCGCAAAATAACAGGAAAAGCCTGTGGAACATCGGAAGGTGAAAGAAGAGAAAGGAGGCGATCTATAGAGGAGGACAGGCGATCTATCGCCGTAGCCGAAGAGGCCGGCAAAGGGGGATCCGGAGGGGTCGCAGCAAGCGAAATGAGGGGAGGATCCTCGTGATAGGCCGCGGCCGCGGCGTCCAAGTCAGCCTGATCCTCTGGGGACAGAGGCGTGGGGGAGGGCGAATGTTCAAGGGCCACAAAGGAGGAAGAGGAAGAAGTGGGTGGCGGAGGGGCGGTAGCTGAAGAAGAAACATAGGGTGGGGGGCAGGGATCCGAAGGGAGAACGGGGGTCTGTGCGCGGGAGGCGGAAGCCAAAAGAGCTTGGCCATCCTTGATGATAGCAGCACAGGATTGGGAAATGGGAGCAGCGGTAATAATGCCATCAAGGAGCTGCCAGTATTTTAAGATGCAGTCCTTGAAGGCAGGGTCATGCCGTTCGTCGCAGTAGGTGGACAACTCGTCGCCTAGGGAGAGCCAGGTGGAGCGAGCAATTTTAGGAGCAGTAATAACGAATGAGGGAGAAGCCTTATGTAGGATAGCAAAGAATTGGGAAAGGTCAGCTTTGGAAACATGGACCTTGCGGGAGACTAGTTCGTCGAGGGGGCGGAGGAACTTGGTCTCAGTACTAACAAGGGAGCCCATAACGCAGGGCGAGAAGAGGGAGGCAAAAGCCTGAATACTGTGGTCACGAGGACGTAGCCAGAGGCGAGGGGGTCGACTAAATGTAAAAAATGGGGCGACAGGGTCGCGAGGTGCATGCACGGAGGAAACTCACACGTATTCCGACTCCGAGGGGACGAACACGAGGAGACCCGGGATAGACCGTCGACCGGGGAGGAGAGACGGGGGATCCACCGACGTTGGGCGCCAGTTGTCGGGCTGTGTTTCCCTGCGGCAGAGAGACAGAGAACTGACCAGCAGCTTCTCTCTCTGCAGCCGGGGCAGTCCGACGGTGTGGGTGAAAGTCTCTCCTGAGGGACCTGTAAAGGTGAAAGGGTTAAGGAATGACTCAAGACTCTTGAGGGTCTAGAGCGTTTATTCAAGGCAGAGTTGATGCTTATATACTTTGCAGGGGGATTGAGAAACTCGTAGGTCACGTACACAACGTACACAGCAGATGGGCAGTGAAGATAGGGGGCTTGTCAACTTACACATCCTTGACAATTGTATTGATCAGAGTGAGAGCAGGAACAGAGCTGTCAGCCCTAACTGTTTTCATTGTGGCTCCATATCCTGTTAGCGGGGGCTCGTGAACGTCTGTTTTCAGTCCCTCTATTGAGGCAGGCGGAGGTCCTGCAGAGCTCACAAGTTGTGGGGGAGAGGGGCCTAAGAACCTTCTCGTCCACGGCTCCCCACAAATCTCAAGCATAAATATGACCCTTAAGCTTGGGTTTGTGTGGGCCCATTCAGGTCAGTCTCTATTGTTGAAGGGTATAAAACAGCATGAAAGAGTGAAGAACTTTCATGAGGTTCTAATGACTCATGTTGGTGCAACTGGAGAGCCTTGGAGAAGGCAGTTGGTATTCATCATTTGGTCTTCATTTCAGCTCTAAAATGGGGCCATAATAATAGTATCAAGAGTTTGGTGTAAGGATAAATTAAAACAATTCCTCACAAGCACTGGCTAAGTACAATAGTCACATGGGACTTCTTTTCTTGTTTTCTTTTGATTTTCTATGGAATATTACATTTTAAGTGGAATATAACCAGAAAACTGAAAACCAGGACTCTCCCTGACTGATGCATTTTCCTTGAGGCTGTTTCTGAAGAGGCTCATGTCTTCCAACATCACTATATTTTGGATAGAGTAGGCTCAAGGGACAGTCTGAGAAATAGAAGCTTCTGGAAAACAGTCTATGGAGAAAGATGAAAGTTCCTTGGTACCACAGTGGTGGGGCCTGAGTTTGAAACCATATTAATCAGTGGACTCCCCTTTTCTATTTCTCTTTCCCCACGTTACCTTGAAATCTAATTTATTCCATTTCCTTACTTCAACAGCAAAAAAAGCACCAGCAATTCGCCGTACTCAGCGAAAGAACTCGGGAGCTTGGGTGATCATTTAGGTCAATAGGAAAAAGGTGGATATGCTGTTAATGAGCTTAATAGGAGAAAGACTACAAATCCCCTTTAATTCTTTTCATGCCTTGATAATATTTCTCCCTTCCAATAATACATTGCTAAATATTCATGAAGCAACTTCAGGGTGCCATATTTTATCACCCGAACTTCCTTTGACTTGCTGGAAGGACATAGTTGGTGGGTATCATTTCCACTACAGCGAAAGCCTGTGTGTGGGCACTGGGCACTGAGAGGCCTGTCTGGGCTGCAGTTTACTCTATGTCTTTCTCTCGTGTGGTGGGCAGAGTGATGCCAGGTGTATTCTCATTAAAGAATGACTCTTCTTTCACTGCATCTCCATGATCTGTTCTCATGTTGATTAGGGATTTTCTGAATAAACAGGCTGGGGAGCAGGAGCAGGTGGTAGAAGGTTCGGAATTTGAAAGTGATGCTGGGCATGAGGAGGTCTGAGTTGGCCTGAGTCAGGTCAGCTGGGAACACCCCTGTGAGGGTCAACAGTGGTGGGGCCTCAAGGGCAGGTGCGAGGGGGCCTTGCTTCCACTGGCGTTTTGGGGTAGAGGAGGAATGGGAGACGATCCTTGTCTAGGAGGCTGTTGTCTCTGCATTTTCAGCACCAGCTGGGCTCTGGCTGGCAGCCTCCGGAGCAGGAGCAGGAAGGCCAGTCTGAGGGACCTGGGGAGACCTTTCAGCTATACAGAAGTGAACCCCAGGAGGGGACAGGGAGGGTGCTGAGTGCCAGAGGCTCCTTAGATGGGGGCCCATGAGTATTGCGAAGGCGCTTCAGTTTGTTTTTTTCAAAGTGAGGCAATACCGCCCTCTTTCAGCCAAGCACCATCAATCTCCCCATAATTGCAATTGCATCAAGTCAGTACATGAAGTTACACAAGAAATTATATAATTTCTGGCAATATTCATGCTGCAGGCTGCTTTTCCAGCTGTAAACCCTGTGAGAATCATGGCTGGGTCTGTTCTCCCTAACCCAACCCCCTATTCCAGCCCCCGCAAGGGGAGTGAATGGGTGTGTGCGGGTGCCAGGGTTTCTGTTAGGCTCCAACACACACACCCAACTCATTGCCATGGTGGACCAGGGCATGCTGGTTCCCCGCTTCATGGATGGGAAAAGGATTCAGTTAAGGAAGCTCGAGTCTGGTCTGATGCCAAAGCTGATCTCTTCCCCACCTCCCTCCCTTTAGGGCTGTATTCTCTGCATCGCAGGGACTTCCCTTTTCACTCCTTCCAGAGTGGCCAGAATGTGTTTCAACCCTCAGCTCAGAAACTTATTGAAACCTAATATTTGTGGATAGTTAAAGTACAAATGCATCCTAAATAAAACTGGAGGGGGCTGGAGCGATAGCACAGCGGGTAGGGCGTTTGCCTTGCACGCGGCCGACCCGGGTTCGATTCCCAGCATCCCATATGGTCCCCTGAGCACCGCCAGGAGTAACTCCTGAGTGCAAAGCCAGGAGTAACCTCTGTGCATCACCGGGTGAGACCCAAAAAAAAAAGCAAAAAAAAAAAATAAAACTGGAGGTTGGTATCATTGACCAAGACTGGAATATCCACGTCACTGGATTAGCTGAGGTTACGCTTGAATTTTTATTTATGTTCATTCCCCCTCATCTACTTATTTATTTTGTGGTGCCAAGCTCCATCTAGGGCCTCAGACCCACCAAGGCTGCATTGTACTTCTGAATCACACTGCTGATTTTTAATTGCCTTGCTCCCAGGTGAAGGAGGCGCCTCGCGAGGCTGAGATGGTGTTTACGGCACGCCGCCCAACTGTGGCCTTTCAGGCAAGCGAGGAGTCATGGCGGGAGCAGAAGGAGAAACGGGCAGCGGTGATGGTGGGCATTCTCATCGGGGTCTTTGTGCTGTGCTGGATCCCCTTCTTCCTGGCGGAGCTCATCAGCCCCCTGTGTGCCTGCAGCCTACCCCCCATCTGGAAAAGCATATTCCTGTGGCTTGGCTACTCCAACTCATTCTTCAACCCCCTGATTTACACAGCGTTTAACAAGAACTACAACAACGCCTTCAAGAATCTCTTCACCAAGCAGCGATAAACACAGTGCCCGTGGAGAGTTGTGGAGAGACACAACTCTGTGTCCCGCACTAGTGATCAGTATCTCGGACCTGGATTCTTAAGCTTCCTGCACTTGTGACCCCTTTCTCACACAAGAACTGCAACACAGGTGGGGACTGACAGAAACACTTCAGATTCGTGATGTGGATGATGTTGAATGAATTTTTGGTTGTTGCAAGTTCAGAAAACTTTAACTGTTACCAGAGTTTTTGCAACCCCATATTCGGTGATGAGACCCCTCTCTGAAGTCATGACACACAATTTTAAAAAGAATGCTTGGGTCTAGGGCCTTCCTTCCAGTGCTGAGTGTTAATAATTATTTGCGACCCATACTGCTGGGCCTCTAGAAATGAGTCATACAGCCAAACTGTTGGAGCAAAAACAGTTTAGGGATGCCCAAGGATCCCTAAAATGATGTGGCAGTTAATGTGTGGCAAGCCTACAGGCAGTCCTGGCCTCATGCATGTGGTAGACATTGCTAATCAATCCCAGATCACAGCATGTTTCTCCACAGAGCAGGGACACTACTCCAAAATCCTTCATTGCAATTACTGCTAAATGGTTATAACTGACATAACGCTTGAAGGTTATTTTTCGTTTCCTTTGTCTAATGCCATCTTCCTCTGAGGATCTCTCATCTCAAGATCCCAGGGGCCTGTTTTATTCTATTTGTGAGATCATATGCCTTGTGCAACAGCTCTCACCCACCCCTTTATGGACCTAATTTAACTTAGGTTCCTCAGTTTCCAAGCCGTGGACCCCACTTTGTGAGAAAAGGGTAATCTTTTTGTAAGTGTAACTTAGAACAACAATGCTGCACACATCTCTAGTGAATCAGATGTTCAAAGAAGTAGTCTGGTAATTTATGTAAATTTTCTGTCATGAAGGACACTCTAGATGCTTTGGCTTGCTCATCAGACTAATCAAATGGGCATTTCTAGGGGTGAGGTGAGACCCAATAAGCCGGTTTTTCTTTTTTTTTTTTAATTTTTTATTGAGTCACCATGTGGAAAGTTACAAAGTTTTCAGGTTTAAATCTCAGTTATACAATGCTCGAATACCCATCCCTTCACCAGTGCTCATATTCCAGAACCAAGAATCCCAGTATAGCTCCACCCCGCCCAATAAGCCGGTTTTTCAACTCTCCCCAGGGGATTCGAATGTGCAACCAGCACTGAGAAACCCTGGTGAGGTGATTTCTCTGCTTCTGTACCACAGGACGAGCCTTTCCCTGAATACATCACTATATTGACCTATCTAAAAAAAACATTTTGGAAACTTTCATTTTCAGACTCAAGAGAATCTCTTTTTCTCCTCTCTCTATCTCTGTCTCTCTGTCTCTGTCTCTGTCTCTGTCTCTCTCTCTCTGTCCTCCTTCCACACCTGCCACAGTGAATCTTGGTTTCCCAAAAATTAAAAAAAAAAACACAGCCCAGGAATATAGAAATCCTTGTACCTGCATAAGGGGATCACTGATCTAGTTAATCCTGACTATAGTCTCCCTGATTTGGGAGGCAGGCTGGTAACTTATTAGGCATTTAAATTTAGAGGAACTATCTTTGCCACTAGGGCTCCTTATCAACGCTTGAGGCTTGTCAAAGACTGTTAAGCCTGCACAAAAGAGCACCTGAACTTTGGGGGCTATCAGAGAATCTAAGTCCACAGCACATTTTCCAAACAGTGGGAAGCCAGACAGGTTTCAGAAATTAGATTTTCTTAAAAAATACACTTCAGAAAGAAAAAATGATGCATAGTCCATAAATTAGGTAACAACCTCAGCTATGTCCGGGGCTGTAGCTTCTCATCAGACATGATGTTCCTGCAGATGAACGCATGAATATTTACACCATGAGGAAGGGATTGAAATGGCTTCATGATGGTGCCAGCCAATTGGGTTACATCAGATTTTATCATCAGTGAGGTAACAAAGAACGCGTTCCCCTTGAAAGTGTGTTTGACAGAGCGGGTAGGGCTCTGTTGATGTGTGTGGCTCCATCTTCGCCCATGAGGGGAGGTGCTTTCCCCAAGACAGCTCTCTGGGGGTGATGTTCTAGAATTAGATTTTTGTCTTTATTGAAAAATGCTCCAAAAAAAATCTGAAACCAATGTATGCATTTCACGAATAAAGGTAATCCAAGCATCTACTTAACAGTTTGTGGAGATAAAGTCTCTCTCTCTCTCTCTCTCTCTCTCTCTCTCTCTCTCTCTCTCTCTCTCTCTCTCTCTCCATAGGGGGTGGTTGTCAAACAGAGCTCAAGGGTCCCAGCGGACAGATATTACTCTGTATATTTGACCAGTGGGTCTGATGGTTTCAATTGCAGACCCTAAGATGAGCACATGTAGGGTGTTGAGAACCACCAGGACCACACTTGGTGGTATTTAGGGGCCCATTAGGTGTGGGGGATTGAAATAGGTCCCACACACACAAAGCATGTACCCCTGTGCTATCACCCTGGCATGAAGATACATTTCTTAAGACTATGAGATTATATTGACTTGGTTTCATAAACCTATTTTGAAGGGAAAGAGGGTTTGGGTCATACCCAACTGTGCTCAGGGCTTACTCCTGGCTCTGTGCTCAAAGATCACTCCTGTTAGGGCTCAAGGGACCATACTGGTGCCCAGATTCAAATCAGGGTGGCTATCTGCAAGGCAAGTGCCTTAATCTACTTACAATCTCTTTGGTCCCATCATTATTATTTATTTTGTTGTTGCTTTGGGGCACCATCTCATGATGCCTTGAGGTTACTCCCCATGGCACTTGGGAAAGCTTGTGGTGCTATGAATGGAACCTGCTTTTCAATATGCAAAGCACGTGCTCCTCTGAGTTGGATCTCTGAAGTTTCATTCTCATTTTGATCAGGGGAAAAAAAACAGAATCAAATTTCTGTCTTCACTGGAATCTCTGGGGGGGACCCTGTGACCTGCTTATTTGTGTTTAATGTTTCTGGCCAGTCTGTAGTCTGGCTCTTGGTTTTTTGTTTTGTTTTTGGGCTGTGCTCAGCTCCGGGCTTAGTCCTGGCTCTACACTCAGGGAGCCCTGATGGGGCTCACAGGACCAGGTGTGATGCTGGGGAGTCAAACCCATGTCAGCTTTGTGCAAGGCAAGCACCTGAACCCCTGTACTATCTCTCTGGCCCTAACTCCAGATTTTATATGGGTTTTCTCTCTCCTAGCATTTGGTGTTGTCGATATTCTTTACTATCATATTCTGTGTATTTGCTACAAGCCCTTTCAAGTACTCTGTGCACTCAAGACTGGGGAGAAAGAAATAAGGAGATGCTGGGCAACCTGGAGGAAGTAGAGCAGGCAGGTAATTATCCATCAGTGGGTTCTCACCACCCAGCACTGAATTTTAAGTGCATGGGGCTTTGGGGGATTCTCTCTTGACTGAGAGAAAACACTAGATGGTGTTAATGATCTTCTCTGTGCCTCCCTCATAAAAGACACAATCTGGAATACATTTTGTGAGTATTCCTTATGTGCCCATCATGTGCAACGTTTGTACTCACTCGAAGACATGAATGTTCACTGACTCCTCTGTCTGTCCTGCAGGATGGCTTTGTCCTCAGTTAAACAAATTCCTAGGGGCAGAGGCTGTGGCTCTGTGGGATAAGACATGCCTGTGTGAATGAGGCTCCAGGTTCCATTGCCAGTACTAAACAAAACCAACCCTCAGAAAAAGACTATATTCTTTACGTAGCTTGTCTAGGATTTCACAGTGAATTCAAAGCAGAATAGGACCCTGGATTAAAGTCAGCTGGTGTCCCAATGTGGGAAAGGTGAAAGGAATGTAATAGAAATGCGACTGGCCCCAGCTTCGCAGTATTTGCTTGCATTCTGCGGCACAAGACCTTTAAGCATAACTTTGGGCCTGCTATATCCACTTGTTATTCTAAACGGATTCCAGACAGAAGGCAGAGAGAGGCTGGGTGGGGTGGTGATGCTGTGTGTGTGTGTGTGTGTGTGTGTGTGTGTGTGTGTGCACACGTGCGCGCGAGAGCGCGTGCACGTGTAGTATAGTCCAAAACAATCTCCTCCAAATTAAAAACTATATACCTGAAAAAAACATCTGAGACAATGATTATACTATGATTTTTCCTGCTCTTAGCATTGTAAATATACTATACAGGGGCCAGAGAGATATTAACGGGATGAATGCACATGCCTTGCATGCTGACCCTGATTGAATCCCTGGCACCATGTATAGTTCCCTGAGTACCAACAGGAGTGATTTCTGAGCAGAGTCAGGAGCAAGCCCTGAATACTATCATGTGTGACCCAAAAATTTAAAAAAAGAAAATGAATACTAATGGTGAACATGGCCATCGAACATAGTGCAGCAGATAGCCTTGCATGAGGCCGACCCTGGTCCGATCCTTGGCATCCCATATGGTCCCCTGAGCACCACCAAGAGTGATTCCTGAGTGCAAAGCCAGGAGTGAGCCCTGAGCATCACTGGGTATGGCCCAATAATCCCCCCCCCCCCCGGGCCCTGCTCAAACACACACACACACACACACACACACACACACACACACACACACACGCCGAACATAAAATTATTGGTTTCCAGTCTTCACTCCCCCAGAGCAGACGCCTTTATCTAGTGGGTGGAATGTTTGTCCCCTCCCTTGACCTTGAAAGTCTTCTGTTCTGTGGATGGTTGGCAGGGTTCCATCTGAATAAAGGTGTGAAATGTGCTTGTGTGGCTGGACTTACCCCTTGCACTTCTCTCTTGAGAAGAATGCATCCTGCTGTCCCACGGATGAGACACAAGGAGACACGAACCAACCTTCAGCTTGAGGCCAAGCTCTAAAGAGCTCAATTTGAATTCCAGCCAACAGACATCTCTGCAAGAATAAAGGCTTATCCTATAGACCCCCCAAATGTTCTATTAATTATGTCATTATTGAGACCATAGATGAGACTATCCCCTTACTAATTTTTGTGATAGTGACCTAGGATTTCAGAAATACTCAAGGACTATCCTTGACTCTGTGCTCAGGAGTGATCCCTGGTGGTGCTCAGGGAAACACAAGTGGTGCTGGGAATCATGAAGTAGCATAAAAGGCAAGTGCCCTACCTCCTGTGTAATCTCTCCAGTCCCAGTTTCAGGTGTATTTCTAACTGGATTATTACAATTGCTATTTGGAATTTTTCTATTATGTGGGTAGAGTTATACTTTGTGGTGCTCAGAGGTTATTCCTGGCTCAGTGCTCAGGGGCCACTTCTGGCAGGCTTGGGGGACCATATGGGATGCTGGGGATCAAATCTGAGTCAGCCATATACATACATGTAAAGCAAGTGTCGCACCTGCTGCATTATCTCTCCAGCCTACCAAGCTCCTTCGTTCTACTCTGTCCTCTGTGTGGAATCAGTATGCCAGCAGGGGGTCCCTATGCCTTTACTAAAACCCCCCAGTGGTTTCCTAGGCTGGTCTGCTTCTGCTCAAAGTCACACTCCTTCCTCGAGGCCTTTACCTTGCACCTCCCTTTGCCTAATCCCAGTGTTCTCCCACAAGATCCCTATGACCCACTCCCCGTCAGTGAGGGCCCCAACCTCCTCATAAAATTGCCATCACCACCAGTCATGTTCCTTGCTTCATCGGCACTTTGAAGCATACTGTGACACAATTTGCTTATTTACCTTGTTTGGATGTTTCCCCACTGACGTCCATGCAGCTCTGGATAAGAGGATTCTTTTCTCTGGTCACGGCTATACTGCCAGAGCCTGACTCATTAGTAGAAGTTCAAATATGTTTCTGTAGTTGAATCAACAGGATCACAGATTTTCCCTCCCCCCCACCGGGAACAAAACTATGGAGGCAGCGGTCTCCATCACGCTTTTCGCTCTTTCCTTATCACTGCCAAGCTCAAACTCTCAGGAAGCTTTTTCTCATGGTTTCAAAGCAGCTCAGGTGCCCTCTCCCGTTCATCCTTCCTTCCCCACCAACTTGCCTAATCTGGAGCTCCCTCAACTGCATTTCATTTCTTAAGTCTCAGCAGCAGGCATCCCTTCCCGGCAGCCAGAATGGGCTTCAGTGTTCGCGCGTGTAAACCAGTGGCACACAGGAACCGGACTCCTGTGATTCCTTCAAAAAATATGCTGCAGTTCTTCTGGGGGCCGGACACAAGCCCTAGAGCTGCCTAGAGTCAGTTCTGCTGGGCAGCAAGGCCCCCACCCCCCACTGTACATATAACAGGCAAAGCTCCTGGAGAATGGGGATGCTCTCCCTGGACCATGGTGCAGATGGATCGTCTCCATCTTCTGTATCTAGAAGTCAGAGGAAACCGGACGGATCCTCACAGGATGGGACAGCCATGCAGCAGCCCTGGCTGTGTAACAGACCAAGTCTGTTTTCCCATCCCATCTGCTCCCTGCCAACTAGAGCAGCTTATCCTCATCATTGTCTCCCTGAAGCTGTTCCAACACCACAGCTCCCTTCTCACCCCCTTCTCCGTATTTCCCCCAAGACCCAATGAGAATTTAACGACTTTTGATGAAGGACTTTGAATCTCAAAGGAAAACATATTCCTAGTTCAAGAATCTTCTATATTCTCCTTTTTTAAAAATTTTTTTAATTGTTTTTTTTCTTTTTTTGCTTTTTGGGTCACACCTGGCAATGCTCAGGGGTTACTCCTGGCTCTGCACTCAGGAATTACCCCTGGCAGTGCTCAGGGGACCATATGGGATGCTGGGAATTGAACATGGGTCGGCCACGTACTAGGTAAATGCCCTCCCTGCTGTGCTATCGCTCCAGTCTCTGTAGTATTCTTTTTGAGAAAAGAAAAACTACTTTAAAATTTAAAATCTTTATTTTTAAGATAATACATGTACATGGTACAAAATTCAAAAGGTACAAAAGATATACAGTGAAAAGTTAAATTCCAACCCTCTTTCCAGAGGCAAGCATGGCTGCCTGGTTCCTATGTAACTTCCCAGAGATACTGTGAGTATAAACAAGCAAGTATGTTTGATATACTGACATGGGTGCACACAAATAGACACACAAACACATCCCAGACATACATCTCTCCATTCCTTCCTTTATAGAAAAATGTTAGTTTTTTCAAATCTCTTTCCCACCATTCCCTTCATCATGCATCTTGGGATCATGCCACGGCCGTAACATACACAACAATCCCTGATGTTCCAAGAGCCGACACACATGCATGATCTCATCTCTGAAACCCTTCTCCCAGCTTTTCCACTTCCTGGGGAAGACAACATCTGTCAAGTGTACTTTCCCTGAAAGGTTGGAACCTTCTGGTTCCTTTCTGATTTCAATATTCAAGATTAGAGTGTAAGATATCCACTTTGAGGGAGATTTTCTAAAATTGGTGAATGAAATTGCCTATTGTCAAGTTTAGTTAGATGAAAGATTCACTCAAAACTTTGGTAATCCAGGGATGCAAAGTTACAATCTGGGGACTTTTTTTTTTTAATCCAGTCATAATTTTCTTATCTTCCACCCTAATTTACTGGGAGACAGAAAGACGTCTGTCCTTGTTGTTATAACCAGAGGGGAGGGCAGGAACAGACTTTGCAGAGGACTGAGAGAATCAAACAATGAGATGTGCCAGTAAGACACACAGCAGAGAAAGGCAGGCTGCGGTCAGGGCTGTAGGCTGACCTGGGTTGGCATGACAAACAAGGTCAGTGCAAGTCGCTGCCCAGGCTCTCGGAGAAAGTGGCCCAGGCAGAAGACACAGCAGGGGTCATGCCATGGGCAGATGTGAGCTTGGTATGTTGGATGAACAGACATACGGACAGGGAAAGCTCCTCATACTCCCACACTGTCAAAGGGGCTGCAGATGTACCCTCTCCAATGCTTCTAAATATTTATTGTGAGAAGAGGGGAGACCATTTGGACAATTTTAGGGAGTGTTTTCAGCCCCTACCATGCGCGATTAAGAACAGGTGGAGAAAAGGAACTGGAAGCCGGCCTGAGCGACTTGGAAGATGCATCACAGACATCCCGACTGGCCAGTGCTTTACCTGAGGGAGCACGGGGACGTAGGGACCCCATCCCTGAGGCCTTCCCGGAACTGCTCTGTGGTGCAGTGTTCTGTTGTGAGGCCAACACCGGCCGTGAAGCCCTCATGCAGCATTTCCTTAACGGGCTCTTCCTCAAAGGCTGTTTCCAGCTGACTGTATGTATCTAGGGCTTGGGCTCATTCTAAGTGACTGTTCAATTTCTCTTTGCTACTCATCATCAGTCACCTAGAGGGCAGGGCAAGGCCCTGCCAAGCAGAGAGAAATCAAGAGGGCAAAGATCAGCAGGCCATGGCTTGTTATTCCGAGTGCGGCCTGACTGGTCACTGCAGAAATGAAGTGTTCTCAGTGCGAGAGCTGAGGTCACAGTGGGGGCTGTGGTGAGGTAGGAAGGGCGCCGAGAGGCTTCCCCGCCTCCTGCTTCTATTTCAGGAGGTGCGCAGGTGTTTGCCTGGAGACGGTGTCCCCTTGCCTCTTATTCTGCTGTCAGGCTCCCAATGGAGACTGGCAGGTCCTTTCCACCGACTGGGCTCTGCATGGATCAGAACCCGGATCAACCACCTACTTGAGACTCACCCAAACGCCCAGGTCTGACAGACCTGGACTCTGTTCACTCTGGGAGAAAGGTAAGACTGTGACAACTGTTCTCTAAGAGCTGACCCTGTCACCAGGAGCCACTGAGACCAAGCTAAGGACAGAGGCCCCCAATGTCTTCCCTGATGCCTCGTCATCACTTACTCTTGCTCTGCTCACGGCAGATGTGGCTATGGCTCTCACTAAAGCAGCTCCGTGCGCTTAGAAGTGGCACAGAGGAGGGAGGGTGCTCGGGACCAGGGGTGAGGGTGTGGGGGTGGGGAGGTGACCCTGCTGACAAGGGCCTGAGCAGCTTACACTGAGCAGGACTATGGTTTTGCTCTCGGGGAAATCTCATTCCTCCAGAAGCCACATTTTACACAAGGACGCTGGCCCACCCCCACCCCTCCCTCGCTTTTCAGATCGGCAAGAGCAGAACACAGTACTCAGGAGGCATCACGTGATGCTGGGAGGTACTCCCTGGGGGATTCTGAGATAATCGGGGTCTGACTGACCTCGCCTCAGCCTATAAGGCCCGACACAATCGTACTGGGTGTGGTGAGAACATGTGAAGGCACCATTGGATCTGTGGGTGATCTGTGGCAGATGGGGAGAACCCAGACTGCCCTCCAGGAGGACTCAGGATGTGTTCGGGGAACGGACAGAAATGGATGATCCGTATTAGGCCTCCTGGATCAAAATAAAGGCAAAATATATCTGCTGGCATCTCCCTCTGCTCAACCCAAGTTGGGAACTCCTTAGAAGCACGGCCCAACTCCGTGCCTTTCCTTTCCCAGAAAACTGGATTGGATTAGTCACGTCCAACACAGAGCGGTGAACAGTGCTCCAGATCTTCTACGACTTGTCCCTGCATCTCTGGGCAAAACTCTACATGCTCCTATCTCCTCGAGGAGCCCTTAGACAGGGAGCTGGTCTCTGAGCGACTCCGCCAGGCCACAACAGATGTTCGCCTGGACCGAAAGCGATCTGCAGTCAGATTGCTGAGGCTTCTCCTGGCCCCCCTCTCCTCTGGCAATAAGTCGGCAAATTCACCTTCACAGATTCCTGTTAAAGCCTCAAATGACCCAGGCCCAGTGCGGAGTCTAAGGAGAAGAGGGTCCTGGCCCAAGCACAGCTCTCCCAGTGCTGGGGGGAGACAGAACTACTACTGGCCCCAGTGGCTGCTGTTATCCAGCATTTTTTTTTTTTTTTTTGCTTTTTTGGGTCACACCCGGCGATGCACAGGGGTTACTCCTGGCTCTGCACTCAGGAATTACTCCTGGCAGTGCTCAGGGAACCCTATGGGATGCTAGGAATCGAACCCGGGTCGGCCACGTGCAAGGCAAACACCTTCCCCGCTGTGCTATGGCTCCAGCCCCCAACATCATTTTTTAAGTTCCTCTGTTCAGCCCATGCATTAGAGAACTGGCAATTGGTGACTGCTCTGCTTTGGCCTGAACTCATTCAAGCTTTTATTTTATGGTCCAAACCTGCCGAGAGCTATGTGTACAGTTTGCGGATAATGAGAGGCAAAGGCCGGAGCGGGTATTTGGTGAACAGGACTCCTGGGGGTGTCGAGGCCCCCTGAAGCCTAGACCCAGCCATCTTTCACACGGCTCTCCAAAGCCCCCGACAGAGAGCCGGCCACCACACCTCTCCCTAGAGCAAGCCTGGCACACGCCCAACTTCCTTTGACTTTTTGTGCAACTGGGCATGGTACCCAGTGCCCAAGGCCCCCGAGCTCCTATCTCGAACTCCTTTTGAGCTTTTACCCCTTATCATCTCTTCATCCCAACTGGAACTTCTCAATGATTCTGCCTATCCTGACGCCTTCTCAGTCAGGGGCAGCCCAAACCCTGCCTCCCGGGAGAAGGCTCCGGCCGTGCAGCTCTGCTCCCCTCGCCCTTCGACTGCAGTGAACGCACACATGCCACATCCCCACCCTCCCACAAGGCCTGGCCACAGGGGACGCGCAGCTCTGCTCCATGTGGCTGTGACATGAACAAGAAGCAGAGCACTGAGGGGATGTCCTTACCCAAAGGCCCTCAACCTGAATCCCTGGTTTCAACTTTTTGTTTGTTTGGTGTGTGTGTGTGTGGAGGGGGGGTAGGCTATGCTCGGGGTTTACTCCTGGCTCTGTGCTCAGGAATCACTCCTGGGGAGGCTCGGGGTGGGGGTGGGGTCATATGCAGTGTCTCGGATCCTGCCGTGGCATGGAAGGCAAGTGCCTCACCTCTGCACTCTCTCCCCAGCCCTGTTTTCAACTTTTGATGACAGGAACTTGAGGAGTTTGCAAGGATCTAACCAACAGCACTGAGCTTGCGTTGCAGTGGCTACACCTGGGAGGCTGCAGGTCGGAACCTCAGGGAGCCAGAATGGAAGGCACTGTGGGCAAATGAAAGACCCCCCCGACACACACACCCAGCACTCATGCGCCCGGTCATTCGGCAAGAAAAGTCCCCAGTGGCCAAGTTCTGGGGTCAAGTGGGCTATCTCTGCCCCCACCAGAACATTTGCTGAGCGGGCACTTGGGGAGGTGAGGGGAGGCAGGGGCTAAGTAATTATCTCCCTTAGTAATTATTTCTCGGTGGCTGCTCAATTAATAGTTGCTGAACAAATGAATTTCTCTTTATTCAAAGAGTCCATACAAATACAGGTACCTTCATATATGCAAATGTTTCCGGAGAAGTGAAAGTTGAATGGACACAGACAACCAACACCGGCCCCCCCCTGCCCCCCTGCTGGCTTTTCCCCATAGGGGGATGGGCATTATCTGAGCCCCCTCCCCCTGCATTTACACCGTTGGACTCCACCCACCGGCATGGAGATGCAGCGGGAGCAAATGGGAGAGAGAAAACATCCAGAGCTGTGAGCTCCTTCCACCTGCATCTCGCTACGGAAGCAACGCTGGACCACTCTGTGGTCTGGGAGTTGGTATGTGCATCTGGAAGAAAACTCAAGGATGTGTGTGATGACGGCTGGGAATGTTCAGGAGGCCATGGCTTTCACCTTGGCGAGCAGCACCTCGTTCTTGCGGCCCTCCTGGAGGGGGAGCAGAAAACAAATAGACAGAGAGGTGACGGCACTGGCATACACAAGAGGCCCCAGTCCCACGGGAGAGAGGTTCTTGTTTGGGGGTCACACTCGGCAGTGCCTGCGATCGGCGCTGTTGTGCGAGGATTCTTTCAGTTGGGGGCGCGGAGATCAGAGACATGAGAGGAATGACATCTGCGGGAGAGGCTCCTTGCTCGCTCTGGCAGAGAAGCTTCAAGACGTGCCCCTCAGCCCCTTTTATTCACTATCCGACATACTCACACCTAAGCACTCAGGACAAAGGAAGCACTAATAGGGAAAAGGGGTTATAGGAGCGACATCAGGACATCAAGGCTACATTGGTCTGTCAGGTCTGCAAGCCCAAGGGTCAAAGCCCCCAGAGAGGAATGCGAGGCCAAGGCCAGGCTGTCTGGGACCACGAGTCACAGCCCGTGGCACCTGGAGTGGTCGGGGGACGTAAGAATGTCTGTATTTCAAGCACAAACTGGGCCTGGGGTCTGTGAGAGAGGGAAGATGGCTTCTCTGCAATACCAAGAGCTAAAAGGCAGCCAAAGGAAGAGACGTCAACCCTTTCCAAACCAGTCCAGACACACGAGTCCTGGCTCACAGTTTTCATGGGTCCCATATTCCTGCCTGCTTTCGGGTCAGTCTCCACGGGCTCATCCTAACAGTCCTGGCTGGGCACCAACAAGACTCGTGGTGGGGGGCCTGGGGAATATACTGAGTACCGGGAACGAAACCTGGGTTGGTCCCAAGACCGGCAAATGCTTTACTCACTGTACTGTTTTACTGTTTCACTCGCTTTACTGTTGCGCTGGCCTCAGGGAAAGCGTCTGACCAGCAAACTCCCTTCCCGTTTGCACACTGCTGCCAGCGTGGTGAAACGTCATTATGACACCCTGCTTCTCATGACCACACAGCTGCCATGTCTCTGTTCTGGACTATTAGACGGAGGACGGGAGGAAAAGGTGCTGCCCTCTCAAAGGTGTCAGGAAACCTCAAACGTCTTCAAGGAGACAGACAGAAGCAGAAAGCAGATTTCTACCACGCGTGGGTCACTGTGGAGACAGTCTGAGGAGAGGTAAAGGCAGGCACAGGGCCACAGGAGACAGGAGACAGGACACAGAAAAGTTACCAACCAGCTAACACTGAAGGTGAGGAACAGCCTAAGCTTTAAGAGAAAATGAAAACTGGGGCTGGAGCAATGGTACAGTGCAAGAGCACTCACCTCGCACGTGGCCGGCCCAGACTTAATCCCTGGCACCTCATATGCTCCCGAGTCCACCAGGAGTGATCCCTGAGTAGGCCTGGAGCACTGCTGGGTGTGTGTATGTGGGGGGGGTTGGGGGTGTGTCCCACCCTGTTTTTTTTGAAAGTGGGAAGACAAAAAGAACTTGACAGCACTTGTTCTATTAGGAAAGTAAAACAAACAAAAACTATTTTAGGGGCTGGAGCAACAGCACAGCAGGTAGGGTGTTTGCCTTGCATGCGGCCGATCCAGGTTCGATTCCCAGCATCCTATATGGTCCCCCAGCACCGCCAGGAGTAATTCCTGAGTGCAGCCACGAGTAACCCCTGTGCATCACTGGGTGTGACCCATAAAGAAAAAAAATAACTTTTTTTAAAGTGAGTTCCTAAGCACATAACTTGCATGTGTGAGGCTCTGGGATAGTCCCCAGTGATGCATGGTCCCTGAATACTAGCAGATGTGGCCCTGGGATTGGTGACCCCCAGTAGCAGTGCACTGCCAGGCACACGGGGCCGAGTGCCGCTCCCACAGTGAAAAATAACAGATTTGTTTAGGGAAAAAACCTACAGCCTTTATCTCTGTCCTGTGTGTGCGCGCGCGTGCATGCGTGTGTGTGTGTGTGTGTGTGTGTGTGTGTGTGTGTGTGTGTGTGTGTGTGTGTGTGTGTGTGTTTAGAGATGACTTAGAGTAAGGCAGGTAAGTTAGCTTATTCTATTGTTGTACTACAGTTTTTGTTTGTTTTGAGCTGCACCCAGCATTGCTCATGCTTCACTCCTGGCTCTGCACTCGGGGACTACTTCTGGCGGGCTCAGGGGACCAGACAGGATGCTGGGAATCAAACCTGGGTCAGCCACATCCAAGGAGGAACGTTGACCCCTGTACTATCTCCCCAGGCCCTACATACTACTTCCTAACCCCTCTCTTTTTTAAATTTTACAAAAACCAAACAATAAGATGTTAATAAATCATTTCAATTGTCACTGCATCTCATGTGTTAAAGGAGGCCAAAACAGCCACGAGGCACCAAGCCACCCCGGTGTAAAGTACCTTGTGGGTAAACAGGGGGGTCACAGCAGCACATAGGCATCGGGATGCCCTGGGCTGTCACCCATGCGGGCTGATTACATTTCCTGCAACCTCCCAGGGGGCCTTTCCGGAGATTACAGAATGATGCCATCTTTCTGTCCAAAAGAAACACAGAGAGGGCTGTTCCGATATTTCTTTAAGAGGGGGGGTGGGGGGTCAGCAGAGGGGGCTTGCCTGCTGGTGCCTGCTCAGTGCCCACGAAGGTGCGCATGCAGCCCTGGTGGCGAGCTCGGCATGCTGCTGCTTATGTAACCACAGCCAGCTTCACAGAAACGTAGTGCTGGCACCCGTCAGTGCTGGCCAGGGGACTTTCTGAGAAACTGTGCTTCCGAGCACCCTCAGTGGGCTGGCGACTGAGATTTGGGTGATTTCAGATGCTGCTTCCTGGTACATTTGTGAGTACAGAGTCCCCCCGGGGCAAGCCAGCTAACAGGCTGTTAGAGATAATCCAATGGCTCTGACCAAAGAGGAGGCAGGAGTCAGGGATGAGGACATGACCTGGCACCTGCATGGAGCCCCTGGACATCATCAATGAATATGGGGGTCTACCACCCCACAAAAGGGGACTGCTGAGTTGCTAGATCCCAGGGCCCAGACCAAGGTGCTGTGCTAGGCATGGAGAATGATTCGGCGTGGGGACCAGGCTGCACAGAGAATTCAGCATTTGGGGAGCAGACTCAGCAGGTGGCAGGGTAAGCAGGGGTAACAGCAGAGGGTTCTGGGAGAAGACTTTCCCCTGGGACAGCGGTGTTCCTGTCACTTTTTCTGCCACAGGTGAGCTCACACAGAGCAGCAGAATGGCTCTGGCGGAAGGTGTGAGGGGGGACTTGAAGGGGCAGCAGACGAGCTCTGTCACCAGCACCTCAACATCCATGATGGCCCCAGGTTACCTCAAGAGCTTGTAGAAGAAATGTAAGGTTTGGGGATGCTGACGCGCGGCTGTTAGTTTAAAATTTTCGGCTAAGTAAAATGTTAAAAACAAAAACCAAAACCAAAAAAACAAAAAACTGAAGAAGCACCTCAAAGATCACTTGCTACCAGTCTGTGATTTTTCTTCCTTTTTAAAAAGTCAATACTTTCAAGGAAATCTATCTAGCTGTCTGAAGAATATAATACATCCCATCTCCCCTTTCTTCTGATTTGCTTCGGAGTGAAGGAAACTTAAGCATGGGCAAGCTCCTGGTCCTGCCTCTGATGTGATTTGCCTGCTGGGGCAGGAACCCAGGAATGCCAGATAGGAACAGATCTGAGGGAGCGTTGCCTGTGGGGGAGGTCCCCAGCCTTCTGCCTGAGATGAGCTCTGAGGGTGACAGCCTACAGTAGCCCCCTCAACTTATCTCGCTTTTGTTTCTTTTTCTAAAAGGGCAGTGCTGGCATGTCCAAATAATATCTGAACTGTAATTCTCTCCTCTGGTCCCTTTCTCTTCATGAGTTATTTGGATTGAAGGGGGAGAGGGTAGGAATGAGCTGTGTTCTGGTAGGGAGCAGGGGGTCCTAGTTTGCTCCTTGCCAGCTCACTCAATAAACTTTCCAAATACTTAGCCCCAATTCCGGACAGAAGAAGGAACAACAGAGAAGAAAAGATAGAAGGGCAAAAAGACTTAACAACATATATATGAGAAAAATTACTGGTATGGAATGATTATATTATTTATTCTGTAAGCCAAACACCAGGATACAAACTATCTCTAAGTTCTCCTATATTTTATTTGTTTTTTGAGCCATACCCAATGGTGCTCAGGAGTTTTTCCTGGCTCTGCACTCAGGAATCACTCTTGGTGGGCTTGGGGCAGGGCGAGGTGGGGGGGGGCATAGTGGGGGAGGGGGGACCATATGGGATACCTGGGTTGAACCTGGGCTGGCCGAATGAAAGGCAAGCACCTTACTCCCTGTACTATCATTCTGTCTCCATGAGTTCGCCTATATTTTTGGCAATATCTAAGCTCACTTAAAACCACGTGGATTTATGATGCCCAAAAGGAGAGAGAGTAAGAAGGAAGGTACCTGCTACGGAGGCAGGGGGTGGTGGGGTGGGGGAAGAATACTGGGGACACTGGTGGTGGAAAATACGCACTGGTGGAGGGATGGGTGGTTTGATCACTGTATGACGGAAATATCTCACAGTGATTCAATGAAATAAAAAGAAAAAAAAACCTATGTGGATTTAGGGGAGGAAGAAGAAAAGAATTCTTGAAAATAAAGCTTCTGAGATCGCGGTAAGTGACCAAATAAAATCCAAGTACAGATTTCTGGAAAACCTGTTAAGAAAGGGGCAAGCACTTTTCTGGGAGGGTCACTGTGGGAGTCGCTCACACAGGAGTGTCACTGTGCCCCAAAGCAGAAAGGAGAGACAGGGACAGACAAGATTCTGCCACCTCACAGGCGCCAGATGCAGGGCTAGATGCTTCCAGTCCTCAAGCCCGTGAGGAACCTGAGCTGGGCGGGTGGATGACAGGGCTCCCCAAGTGCACGGGTGGCAGGTGGTAACACGGGGTTCACCCCAGACCTGCCGGCCACTGAGGCGGCTCCCCGCCACACAGGCCTCCCCAGGGACCTCCCCATCCTGTGAAGGCAAACGTTCACATCTGAACTGATGACAAATGCTCTTTCCGGGAGGCCCTTGTCATGGAGGGATGGCACCAAGTTTCATGTGTGATTAAATGTTAAGAACATGAAAACTAAGATGCGACATCCCTCAGCACACTCAACGAGAGCCCCCCAGAGCAGAGCCGTCCTCAACTCTATCTAGAAGCCGCGCTCTGTCGTCAGATCCGACTGCTCCTCCCTTGTCAGGCCAGTGCGGGAACCAAGAACTACTGAATTTTGGGGGCTGGAGCAATAGCACAGCGGGTTAGGGCGTTTGCCTTGCATGCGGCCGACCTGGGTTCGATTCCCAGCATCCCATATGGTCCCCTGAGCACCGCCAGGGGTAATTCCTGAGTGCAGAGCCAGGAATGACCCCTGTGCACTGCTGGGTGTGACCCCCCTTCCAAAAAAAAAGAACTCTCGTTTGCCACGGTTCCTCTTCAGGGGAATGAATTTCAATTGTGAGTTCACGACGCGCTTTCTCTTACCTCCTTGAACTCTTTCACAGTCTTAAAGTACAGTCTCTGCTTTTCTAACAATTCCAGGTACTGGTCATTCAGCTGGTCTCTTCTCATTTTGTTCTCTTGCTTCTTCTTTTCCATCTGTTGAAAGATGTAGAAAAGATGTTCTGACCAAAGGTTGTTGGCAATATCTAAAAAAGTAACAATTACTGATATTTCCATAGACTTCCTGTATGGTATTTTCCACCTACGCATCTTTTGTGAGGCTGGTTTATTTCCTTGCATGATATGGCATGGAAGTATAAAATTTATTAAGCAATTCTCCTACCATTACTAGGTTCTGTTTTACTTATTTATTTTTCGGTGACTAAAATAATGAACAGCTGGCTGTTTCTCTCCCAGGGGCTATTCTGCCCTCCCAGGGACATTTGGCAATACTGGAGACAGTTTAGATTGTTCTGTGAGGAATGAGTGGTCACTTCCAGGAGACAGGAGAGCTGTTGCTAAACATCCTACAGCATACAGGAAAGTCCCTCACGAGGGATGATTTGATCCAAAATGCTAATGATACTAAACTTGAGAAACTCTAACTTAAATAACTGAGATTGTGCTACATCACAATCTACTGAAGCAAAAGTTTTTTTTTTTTAATTTTTATTTTAAAAAGAAATTTAGTTAAATGTGAGGGAAGAGAGAGAGACGGAGAGAGATCTGTGTTCAAGAGTAGGCAGGAAGGCCAGACTCTGATTAAAGACACCCCCCCCCCCCAGGTATCTAAGAGCTTATTTTTTCAACACATGCTGGGTGAACAGCCTGCAGCCCAGAGGCAGTAGTGGCCCGGTGGGGTCCCTTCTCCCGGACTGGGCATCTTCTGGAGAGACCGACACGAACTGAGCACCCTGGCCCCACCAGGAAGTGCCCAGGAGCGTGCTGGTGGACATCATGAGCAATGCGCAGCCTTGACTCGCGCTGTTGATGCCCAGACTCTCTGTGCTATACTCGGGAAGGGATTTCAGAGTCAGAAAACACGAGTTGAAGCTGGACTGGATCTCCCTAGGAGTGGGTCTCCTGTACTCCAGGCCGTGGGCCTCCGTGGATAATGCAGATGCCACCTGGTCACCCTGAGTCCCATTCTAGTCCCCTCGTCCCCATCCCATTCCAGTTTGGATCAGAGATGATCCTACCCCAAATGAGGGTCTATTTTCTGAGTCCAACCTTGACTCTGCCTGGCTTCTGAATCCACTATTGACCCAATCCTGAGACTCTTGTGCCCTTGTCCTTCCAGTCTGCACAGGCACCTGCAGTCCCCTCCTGCTGAGGTCTCCAGTTTCCATAACCAGCCTCATATTGGGGGCTTTCACGAGTGGGCAGGTCCCTCTGGAGACTCTGGCTGGTCACTTCCTGTCCTTGGCATCCTGGTTCAGCAACCAGCCCTGGTCCCAGTGCTGCCCCAGTGACCTTCCTGCCGTAACTCCCGCTGCAGTCCGGTCTTGGCCCCCACTCACCAATGCTGTCGCCCACTTTTTCTACTAGGCTGGGCGGGGTGTCACAGGGAGGCCCCTACTCTTACTCAGCAGAGCATTTACATCCCAGGCCTGTCCCTTCAGACTCCGGCAGGAAATCTGGCCATGACTGATTCTGTTCTAGTGAGGGAAACAGTGCTTATTAATTCAGTTTAATTTAAACATACCCACTATGGGAGGCAGTGGGATAACCTTACTTAAGGCCAGGAAGGCCTGGGTTTAAATCCCAGCCCTGCTACTCACTGTGGACCCGCGGGCAGGTTATTTCAGCCTTTTTTTGAGCAATACGGTCCCTCAGTTATAAAATGAGCATAGTGTCTCTTAGATCACAGATTTTTTGGGCTTGTTTCAAGAAACATAAAAGCTAAGTAGTAGTAGCCACTCAGTAAAGACAGTGTGCATCTTGACACTGGATATTGTAGAATCCCAGAGGTGAGCACTGATGACAGTCAGCTCACTCTGAACAAGGAGCCGACCCTGAGCTTCATTTTCGCACTGTCCATTCTACCACTTCACGCTCAAGGTCAGGGATTCCAGATGTTTCTGTTAAGCCAGAGATCCAGGACTTCCCTCTTCTCTGGGTGAGTCAGAATGCCTGATACACGACTCTCTCAACTCAGAACTTGAACTCCTCTTGGACTCACTGGGGCCTATTCTGCGTGCCCCCGCACCTCCAATTCTGGGGATAACTGTGTGCTCTGGGAGGACAGACTTGCCTCCCACATGAAGTTCGAGCAGTACCTTGTGGGGTCCCCCTAACAAAGCCCCTGAAGTTGGGATAGTCCCTTTGGCAAAACAGATGAGGTCATGGCACATAACAGGACAAGCAAGCGCGCGTACACAGGCAACTAAGGAAAGGCTAGAATTTTAGGGTCTTTCGGTTGGAGAGGGCATCACAGGCAAAAACAGATGAGGAAACTGTCAGGATTTCCTACTTTCAAGAAATGATGACTGGTTGTGTGAAATATCCCATTGCTACTCGCAACGAACCCAGTGAATGCCAGGAGCTGCTTACTGACTGTCCTCAATGCCTCTGTGAACTTAAACTACAACTTACGTGCTGGCATCTAGGGTGGGGAAGCAATCTTGTATTAAATACGTGGCCAGCCTGTGAACTCATTCAGGGCTGCCCAGAAGACCCTAATGCTTGTGTGTCTCTCCTTGTGTGTTTACCTGTCTCATTCTCTGTGACCAACCTCTGCTGGGCAGAGATTGAAGGTGCCAATCCAATTAGCTTTCAAGTGGTAAATTATAGCACTCACCATGTAGCATGGATTTTCTCTAGACAAACACAAGTCATCCATTCCAATGAGTGCTACTCTGCAAAGCAGACAGGTTATTCCATTCGGGGCTTCCCTCAACACTTACAATCTATCTGGAATCCCCTTGGAGTAACGGCTGTTGGGAGTCCACCAAATGAGTTTATTTAGCAAGAAGTTGCTGAGTGCCCCATGCACCAGGTACTGTGAAAGCCATGGGGGACAAAGACATAAATATGAGGGTCTGCTCAGTCCTGACCACCCCATTTGATGCACCGAGCAAAAGTGGTGGAGAACAGAGACTGTAGGGGCCGGGTTGGTGTCCTACCCTGGAATGATACCCCCGTCAACAGGAAGAGGAAATCAAAGGCAAGAGCCCAATATTCTCCTGTTGTACCAGGAGCTGCCCTGCCCGGGCACCCGATGATGCACATCAGATAAGCGCGGCTCCCGTCTAATTGCGCTGCTGTGGCTGCAGAGTCTTGTCACCTGTGACACAATGTTTCCTTCCTGTTCCTCTGACATCAAGTCCCCAGTGGGGAGATGAATGCTTTCCTTCAGGGAAAGGAACATGCAGAGCGCCTGCCCTCAATTTATCTTTTGCGAGATGAGACTGTAGGCAGGTTGACTGTCTTTGGAGAGTGGACATGAAGAGTGACAGGCCTATCCTACAGGTCACTCATCATATGTTTATAGTCTGGCACCACTCACTGCACCTCTGTGCCCAAAGACTGTGAGCAGACAGAATTTCAGTTCCCAGAAAGTTTTACTCCTCAAGCTTGGCCGAGGAGTCCTTTGGTGTAATGTGTTTTATAAACAGGGCTGAAAGCAAGGGGCGTCCATCATGATGGTTAGGATTTCTCTGGTCACAGCAACAGGAAACTGCGCGCTCTCTGGCTCACGACAGTGGGTGAGTTTCCATCACTACTGATACACAGCCCAAAGTAGAGTCACCCTAGGAAGGGAAATCCACATTGCCCCCAGGAGGAAGGATGTGCTGGAAAGCTATTTCTACAGTTCCTACACCTTCTTCCAGTCTTTCTCTTTTCTCTTCTGAATTTTGAGGGTGAGAGGCTCTTAGCTGAGCAGAATTCAGCACATCAATTATTTGTACTGTCCTTTGTAGGAGCTTTCTAAGAGCAACAAAAAATTCCTTCAAGATCCTAAGGGCTGAAGGCAGGAAACTGAAGAAGTGGTCTGGGCTATAAGAGGAAGCCCGGGGGAAAGCTGGTTTCCTCACCAACCAACAGGGGAGCACCACTCCCTCATGGGCTGTAAGAGGCGTAGCACGGTTGTGCTCGGCACACAGTAAGTATGCAATCCTCGGGAACAGCAGCTCAGAGCAACCTCTGAGCCACAGTGTAGACAGCTGTGGAGGGGCTCAGCCCCTGCAGGTTTTTTCACCATGAAGACAGCATGGCGTGTGTCCTTCCAGCACCCCTAGCAGCCTGCTCCTCCCTTGGCCGTGGCCATCACCCATATGAAATGCACACCATGGGACAGGTATAGAAAAGCAATCAGCTGACCTTCATTCTGCTCTGCTTGATCCCTTCTACGATCTGTTCCATCTGACGTAAAAACTGGTCCCGGGCAGCAGGGGACGCCATGGCCCTGGAAGAAAAACCAGCGGAGGTGAGACCAGCGCATGGGACTCAGAGAAGGAGCAGGCACCAAGGAATCAGCCCTGAGAGACACAGGGGACCCAGGAGGGACAGAGTCTAAACTCCCAGGGAGGCTGGAAAATGAGGCTGGTCTTATAACTTTTTTTTCCTCCTGTCTTCCTATAAATTTCTTAAGTGCTTTTGGAGAGTCAAAGAGATACCTCATAGTAGCAAAAATATTTCTATCTCTTCTGGGGTGCTGTGGATGGAACCCAGCACCTTATCCACGCAAGGCATGCATATTTATCGGGCGCTGCCTTCCTTCCAGGCACCAACATCTACTCTGAAGGGTGGCATGCACCGCTTCAGAAATGAATTCCATTTACAACTTCAAAATCGGAGAATGTGAGGCTGTGGAGGTAGCACAGGAGGTAAGGCTCCTGTTCTGCATGCGGTACCGAATATGTTCCCCTGAACATGGCCAGGGGTCACCCCCTGAGCACAGAGCCGGGTATAAGCCCTGAGAACCCCCGAGTGTGGGTCAAACAACTCCCATCCTACCACCCCTCCAACCAAATCTGAGGATTTGGAGATACTGCGAAAGACAGGCAGATGATCTCTAATTTTCCTAACGCCAGGCTGAGAGACTGTATGAGAAGCGGCAGCTAAACCAGCGGCTTCTGCCCCCCTCCCCCCTCCCCCTGCCCTAACATGCTCTCTCCTCCCGTGGCTGCTGAGGGGGACACGGCGGACAAAAACCATGGCACGCCGGGAAGTCAGGAGAAGACGGAAGCACCGTTCTTAGAAATGTCAAGGGGTCATATGTCACTAATTGAAGCTGAATCTCATCAGGGAGCTGTGGGCTTTCTGTTTGATTTTCATTAGAAATGGAGCTTAAAATCTAGAGCTTGGACTCCATTACGATCGCAGTCCCTGGGCAGCTGCCAGGGGACAGCGAGATGGGTGTTAGAAGAAGTCAGCTCCTCCGAGAGCAGGCCGGGGCCTCCCCGGCAGTGGGAGGTAGCGGCAGTGCCTCGGGCCTGGCAGGACCTGGGCACTGATGTTCCATTTTTTTGAGAAATGAATTTGTATTGAAATTAGGCCAACTAGCTGAAGACAAAACTTACAAGAGATTAAAAATATATATATTAAAAAAAAATGTCTCCCCTACCCGAGTTTTTAGGCCATATCGAGTGCTCCCAGGCTCTGTACTCAGGGGTCACTCCCGGCAGGCTCGGGGGACCATAAGGGATGCTGGGGATCAAATCTAGGTGGGCGGTGTGCAAGGCAAGTGCCCTACCCACTGTAGTTATGCTCCAGCCCTGAGATTTTAAAAATCTTTAAGGAATTATAAAGAAGGGACAGACAGAGAGTACAGTGTGCAGGGCACTTGCATAATTACACACAGCACATAGCCAACCCCGTTCTGATCCTTGGTACCGCCTACGGCACCCTGAGCCCCCTGGGATTGATCCCTGAGCCGAGAGCCAGGAGGGAGCCTGGAGCTCGGTTGGGTGTGGCCCAACCCTCTTACCTCAACCCCAACTACTTAATTTTATTATTTAAATTTTATTTTTTAAAAATTATGTTTCTGGTTTTGGGGCCACACCGGCAGTGCTCAATGGTTTCTCCTGGCACTGGACTCAGGCACTGCCTGTGCTTGGGGGACCTTCTGGGATGCTGGGGATCAAGTTTGAATCAGCCGCATGCGAGACAAGTGCCCTACCTGCTATATTATCTCTCTGCCCCCTAGTATCTAAATTAAAAAATATTTCTACGTGCTCAACAACAAATGATATTAACCTGATTTTAGCAAAAGTAATATGTCATGGTCACTGTCATCCCATTGCTCATCGATTTGCTCGAGTGGGCACCAGTAAGGTCTCCATTGTGAGACTTGTTGTTACTGTTTTTGGCATATCAAAAACGCCACGGGTAGCTTGCCAGGCTCTGCCGTGCAGGTGAGATACTCCCGGTAGCTTGCCGGGCTCTCTGAGAGGGGTGGAGGAATCGAACCCGGGTTGGCTGCATACAAGGCAAATGCCCTACTCACTGTGCTATCGCTCCAGCCCAGAAGTAATATATAAAGATATTTTTTAATAGTTTGGCCAAGTGAATTATTTGTATGCTACTTCTCCCCCTTCCCCCAGATTATTTCTTGGTGCTTTTAAAGTTCACTCTAATATCACTGTACGTTTGCAAGAATGCAAGGAGCAGGCTCAGAAAGCTGGCAGTGGGGGTCAAAGTCACAGACCATCAAGTCCCCATCCAGCTCACACAGAAGGGAGGACCGCCGGTACTTACTGAGAGAAGTTCTCATGAATCGAGTTCAGCAGGCTAATCTGGGAGGAGGCAAGAAACAAAGGGTAAGCCAAGTCGGAAGGATCCCTTAGCTACCTTGTCCCCCGAATGCTGATCTCTGGAGACACTTTCTGGAAGGTGCACTCGTATCCTCAGTCCTGTAATTTTCCATACAGCGTCCTACCCGCTGACAACCCACGGCCAGGGAAGGAAGGGAAGAGGGTTTCTGAGTCTAAATCCCAGCAGGGGACCACACGGGACTAGCAGCATAGAGGGTCAGTTAGGGACAGCAGCAAGAACCTGGTGCCCATCCCACTCCTTCCCACATGATCTCCTTTGCCAGAATGGCCAGCTACAGGGTGGATCTGGATTCCGGGCCCGTTCCCCTGGAAACTGCCCGAGACCAGAGCAGGAGCCTTTCTCTGCCCTGGTGGCCCAGTCCAGGGCCAGGCGTGGAGTCAAGAGTCCAGAAACCTATGTAAGCCGAGGACTAAGCATTTATTTACTATATGTGGGAGTTACAGTCATAGTCTATAGCTGAGAAATGATATTCTTTCCAAAAAATGATTTACTTATTCTTTAACTTTTTCATTGAGGCACCCCATTTTACAATAGACATTGTGGGGTACCCGCAGTGTCTCTACCCCAACCCCTCTAGGGCGTCAAGATCCTTCCACCACTGTCCCAGGAGCCCCGCTTCCTTTCTTTGGTTATTTCTTCTGAGTTTAGGCCACAGCGGGCAATGCTCAGGGGTTACTCCCAGCCCTGGGCTCAGGGATTACTCCTGGCAGTGCTCAGAGGACCATAGAGGGTGCTGGGGAGGTCATCTTGGTTGGCCAGGTGCAAGGCATGTGCCCTTCCTGAGGTGTTATCTCTCTGGTCCCTCCTCACCCCCTTTGTTCCGGCCGTTTCCACTGGGGATGGTCTAATCCCTTTCTTTAGACTCCGCATAGGTGTCGGATCATCTTATATTTGTCTTTTACTTTCTGACTAACTTCACTTAGCTTAGTTCACTTAGTGGGACATCTTCCAACTCTAGCTGTGCTGCAGAACTCTGCAAGGTTTCAACTTTTCTAGCATTTCACTGTGTACTTCACAAGCTACCAAAAAAAAAAAAAAGCTATTCTTATCCCTACAGCTCCACAGGGGTGTTTGAAAGTAAAATACTGCAGCCATTAGTGACTTCAGAATAAAATGCACAGTGTGTTTTGAATCAGATTTCTTCCTGCACTAACATGGCATAAAACTATGAGGGTCCCGTGGCCGAGATGCTCTTTTTAGAAGGAAGTCTACAACTTGAAACACTGCTGATGAAGGAGGGCCGACACATTCACAGCTTTCTCAGAAGGGCCTGGCCTGACCCTAAGTTAGAGTGGGCAAGTTTTTCCTTTTACCAGGGAGAACCTCAGGCCAGGGGGAGTAGCAGAACTATGTCCCAGGTCTGATGGAAATCGCTAACCACAATTAAGTCATTTAGCAAATGCCTCTTCTGTGCCCAGTGTAGCATAAGCCTCTGGATATGAAAAAATAACCAAAATTCAATTCCTCCCTCAAGGAATGGCCTCTGGGAGGAAAGAGATTGGTCTAGCCTGACTGACAAGAGGCAATAAAGGTGATGATAATTACAGATGCCTCCATCTGGACGCAGGTAGAAGATGTATGCAATACTGTTCTTGATTACTGGAGAGATTAATAAGACTGCTGTTGCAAAGTGACAAAATCAAATTAATTCTGCCAACCCCAGGGTGAGGGGGCAGGCCGGAACTCATATGTATTGAGAACTGCTATGTACAAGGGACTTTCAAGTGACTGTCTCAAGGAACTGTGAAGCAGGCTGTGAAGTCCGCTTCACCCATCTGTGGGAGAGAGGGTAAGACTAAAGTTCCAGGAATCTGCCTGATTCTTAAGCTCCAGCTCTCCTCACCGCACTATACTTCACCCCATTCAACTGTCTTGCAATGTGGGGAAGCCCTGGATAATGACTGGATTTGATCTGAGGGTCAGAGGAATAACAAGGGGAGGGGGGCCAATCCCATATGTTCACTGCATTGCACCCCTGCTTTGAATTTCCCATTTCTTTTAGCTCAGGCCTACATTGGCCACTGGTGACCACACAGTGTTTGTCTAGGGAAACTACTAACCCTATTTCATTTTTGCTAATTCTTTCCTTCCTTTGAAAGGCAAACCACAGTCTCGACAACTCCAGTGCTGACCCTTTGTGAATGAGGTGCTTCTCACGGGGCATCAGAAGACAGATGCCCAGTGGTCTGCTGTCACCCGAGGCTCTCCGGCGCCCAAGGAATCTGCCACTTTCTGACTTGCATCTCAGAGTTGGGCAGATGTGTCTAGGACTTAAAGTGAATGCAGCCCAGAGGCTAACGGCACTTGAAATTTCAGGGTCAACAGGGCTGGTAGTGTATCATCTGATTAATTTTTGGGGGGTATGGGCTTGGATCACACTCATACAGTGATTAGGGATCACTCATGGTCTTATGCTCAGGGGTCACGCCTGGCTGTGCTTGGGGCACCATATGTGGTGCTGGGAATCAAACCTGGGCCAGCTGTGTGCAAGGCAAGTACCTTAACCCCTGTACTGCATTTCTGGTCCCCTGATTAGGTTTTACATGTTTTATAAACTCTGATAAAAGCTCTTACCTCTTTTTCCAAATACACTTTCTTATCGTCCAGGGTATTATATAAAGTGAAGAACTGCTTGGTTTCTTTGTGCACCGCTGAAACTGTAAACACAAAGATATCAGCACACAAATGAGAAAATGTAGAAGGAAGGAACACAGTGACCACAGAGGGTTGTCAAAGCTGAAAATCACTCTCATTCACAGCCTAGGCCAGCTTCCGCTTTACTGCCCAGAAATCTGTCTTTCTTCCATACAGCCCTAAGGACTACAGATTGCAGATATGGGGTGATAGATAAATAAAAGTGATATATTTTGGAACAACTGCTTAGCAACATTTATTTGGTATAAAGATATTCTATTAAAATGTTAGGCATGAGGGGCCGGAGCGATAGCACAGTGGGTAGGGCGTTTGCCTTGCACGCGGCCGACCCAAGTTCAATCCCCGGCACCCCATATGGTCCCCCAAGCACCGCCAGGGGTAATTCCTGAGTGTAAAGCCAGGAGTAACCCCTGAGCATCACTGGGTTGTGACCCAAAAAGCAAAAAAAAAAAAAAAATGTTAGGCATAAATGATACTTAGAGAAATATGCCGATATGACATTACTTGGTATTGTTTAAAGCTTTGCAATAGGCAGATATAGAAAATGATGAGGTAGGCTTAACTTATAGGCAGAAACTGTTTTCTCCTTAGAAATGGAAACAACTGATAAGGGACGAGGAGAAGGAGGGCGGGGAGTGATGACCGAGGACCCTGATCACCTGACTCAGATGTGTGGTCTGGGGGCTGGAGTGATAGCACAGCAGGTAGGGTGTTTGCCTTGCATGCAGCCGACCCAGGTTCGATTCCCAGCATCCCATATGGTCCCCTGAGCACCGAGTAATTCCTGAGTGCAAAGCCAGGAGTAACCCCTGTGCATTGCCATGTGTGACCCACCCCCCCCCCCCAAAAAAAAAAGATGTGTGGTCTGTTTCAGACAGCCTGATGGTGGGTGTGTCAGACATGCTAAAGGAATTATAACTCTGGACTCAGGTAAGGATACTACTCTAGCTAGAATCAGCAAGAATTCCCAAGAGGCCAAGAGCTCATGAAAAGTCTGAGATGGATTTTTTTTTTGCCACACCCACCAGGGCGAACTCTGGAATCACTCCTGGTGAGACTCGGGAACCATATGGGATGCTGGGGATTGAACCTGGGATGACTGTAAGCAAGGCAAGCAGCCACACGCTGTACTCTCTCTCTGCCTCCAAGGTGGATTTTAGAGAGTTGGAATCTGCCAGTCGAGGTCACAGCCCAGTGGCATTCTGGACTTGGGGACCAGCTCCCAGGCCAAGGTACTGGGGACATTGGTGGTAGAAAATGCACACTGGTGGAGGGACGGGTGTTCAACCACTGTATGACTGAAACTCAATCGTGAAAGCTTTGTAACTATCTCACGGTGATTCAATAAAAAAAAAAAATAGCACAGCGGGTAGGGCATTTGCTTTGCACACGGCTGACCTGGGTTCTATTCCTCCATCCCTCTCGGAGAGCCTGGAAAGCTCCCCGTGGTGTATTTAATATGCCAAACACAGTAACAAGTCTCACAATGAAGACGTTACTGCTGCCTGCTCAAATTGATGAACAACGGGATGACAGTGCTACAGTGCTACTTAAAAAAAATAAAGTCTGTTTTACAACAGAAAAAAAAAAGTTGTCCCAAAGAAATGTCCAACCTTAGAATCAGAACCACAACAGCAAAGTCACAGAAAAGTGAGGCAGAGATAGAGTCTAGTGCGATGAGACAGTGATCCCAGGGACCACTGGGGAAGTGGCACTGGGGAGAAGGAATCTAACTGCCCCCACTGCACTCGAGGCATTCAGGGGGACTTGGTGAGCGGAAGCTCAGGGGAGGAGGCGCTAGATCAGGGCCTGGTTATAGAGGGCATCTGAACTGGGCCTTGAGGGACTTTGTCTAACAGGGGTCCTGGGTGTTGGAAAGGAAAGTGAGGAGAGAGGGGTGAATGTCCACAGTGTGGAGGCCAAGGAAATAGCTTACGGGGCTGAAGTTCAAGCTCTGAACGTGGAAGGCCTGGGCTTGATCTCCTGCACCACATGGTCCCCTGAGCACTGCTGGGATGACCCCCAAGCTCTTAGTGCTGGGCGTGGCCTGTAAGACATATGCCCTCCCCCTGACTGCTGTCCCCCCCGAGTACAGGGTATGTTCAGAGGTCAGGTGTGGGTGCTGAGGCCAGAGTCTGGGCTCAGAGCAGCAATGGGGCTACCAGGAAGACACGACATTCTGGGCATGAGGAGCCTCAACCAGCAGGGCCCAAAGATGCAGAGGCAGGACGCCGACTGGCCTGTGACTTGTCATACGGAGGGTGGCACACTCAGGTGTGGGGAAGAGGACTCTGGAGAAGGGGCCCTGACCAGCTGATGGTCACTCAGTGGAGGAAGTGGCAGCAGTGGGGGGCAGTAAGGCAGTGAGTGTCCTGGGTCCAGCTGGAGCCCGTGCTGGAGCGATGCACAGACCATGGCACGGCACATGCACCACGGACTGCGCTCCTGAGGGCAGGGCCCTATGGTTTATTGGTGGCCCCTCCGCTCCCGCCCCACCAGCCCCCAGAGCTTGTCTGAGGCTGAGCACGTACTCTGGCGGTAGAGTTCAATAAATCTCTTCTGATACTGTATTAGCTCGGCTCGGCTGGGCACTTCATCGATCTTGCGATGCAAAATGGCGATTTCTCGGTTTCTCCGTGCCTACAATGCAGAAGGCAGGGGTGACAAGACTACTTGGAGAGAGGCATGATGGATGCTCTGGGGAGGCGAAATACCCTCCCCTCACCCCGCAGAGCCCAAACACACACCCTGGACTGCAGATACAACCCGATGCTGTTAGCTTGCGATTCTGCAGCCCCCAGAATGGGTACGGCCACAGAGGCATGGCATGTAAGGGTCCAGAAGGAAGATTCTGTGTGGGAAGAGTTTTGCAAACAGCTCCTGTCAGCTCCATGAGCCCCTAAGGACACTTGAGCAGGTGGGAACACGGAGCTAGAAATGTATTTCCACTGGTGGAGGGATGGGTGTTCAATCATTGCATGACTGCAACTCGAATATGAAAACTTTGTAACTATCTCACAGTTACTCAATAAAAAAGAAAAGAAATGTGTTTCCGATGATAAAAACTCACGCCATCCTGCTGCCTCCATACACATTCCAAATCCTCTCCCCCTTACCAGCCAAATGTGAGGGAGCCAGCTGCCCTCCCTGCCTCTCACCCCGCCCCGTTAACCCTCTCCTGGTTGCCTCTAACCCGTCAGTGGGGCTTCCCCCACACCTGCAAGAAGCTGCTCTTGCCAATGCCACCACAGACCTTCTCTGGGAAACAGCTAAGGGGCAGTTCCCCCAACCCTTGATCTGACTACTCCAGCATCTAAGATTAGCAGATGAGTCCTTGTCAGGATACCTAGTCAGTCCTTGGCCACTGACAAATGAACTTTCTAAAAGGCCCTGGACACCCATTTTTATTTATTTAATTCATTATTATCATATTATTATTATTATCTTGGACTTTGGGCCACACCAAGTGGTGTTCAGGGCTTACTCCTGGCTCTGCATTCAGAAATTCTTCCTGGTTATGCTTGGGGGACCTTACGGAATGCTGGGGATTAAACCTGGGTTTGCTGCATGCATGGCAATCACCCCACTCTGGCCCCAAACAATTTTTTAATTTTAGGCAGTTCTCTGGGCTTCTCATTCTGTGTTGAGGGATCACTTCTGGCTGTGCTTGATGGACCATACTTGGTGCCAGGGACTGAACTGGGGCCAGGTTGTGTAAACGTGAATACCCTACCTACAGTACCATCTCTCTGGCACCATTTTCTGGACACACACCTAAAGTGATGAGAAAGAGATAGAATACATGAGATATCTCTTACATATCTCTTACATGAGAATCCAGACCCTAAACACTACCATTTTCAAATCCAGGGCCTTACAATGGGGGAGATTTGTTAAAAATACCTGACTTCAAATGACTTCAACAGAAAGGATTAATCTTCTAAAATTAACACAGTGTGCTAGTATCAAGGCAAAATTTATCTCACCAGAATTGACCCAAGCAACCCATCAAAATAAGCAGGATACAGAGATGGGAAAAGTAGAATCTCACTGACTCCCATAGTCCTATGACCATTTTTACTCACTACCCCAAAACAGAATGGGCCAAGGCAATGTGGGTTTCTGAGCTGGCATGAGTCAGACCCTGGCGATGTAAGGAATTTTACAATGTCATTTTGGTCCTATGAATTTAGTGTCATTTTGACCCTGTGAATTTAGTTATACTTAAAAGTTGATCACTCCAGGGCCAGGGATGCTCGCAGGGATGGAGCAAGTGTCTGCCTATGTGAGAAATGAGCACCAGGCAGGATATTGTCTGGCGCGGTCCCCCCAAACACCAATGGGGAAACTTTCCCCTTTCCCCTCAAAGTTATCAAGTAAGACAGAATGGGCCCTTAATTTCAAAGAAAAGGTACCAGACAAGAACATCAGAACTTGAATCCTTGTGCTAGCACTTATCAGCTGTTTGATGCTGGGCAAATATCTGGACTAATTTCTTCCACAAGAAGATTCTTCCTAAAGAAAATGGGGTTACCCCTGTTCTCCAACTGAGACAGGTGACCATGTAATAGTGTACTAATGTCATGATGAGTCTCTTGAAGCACCGAGTTCTACCTCAGATAGAAGACTGGCAAATAGCATCCCTGGTGACAAGTCTCATGCCTCAATACTGACACTTCGCAGTTCTGCTGCGACCTCTCACATTTGTTCAGAAACACCTCAGTGCTTCTGTGATTACTAACTGCTTACACTCACCTGTAGTAATCGGATCTTATAAAGCTTCTCTTTCTCCATGTTGTACCGTCTGTCTAGATCTTCCTAAAAATCGGAAAAGAACATGATTATCTGGGAACAGCAAACTTTCATCTTTTGATGAAATCACTCGAAATCAGGTATTTTTTTTTTAAACAAATCTCCCCCATTTTAAGGCCCTGGATTCGAAAATGGTAGTGTCTGAGGTCTGGGTTCTATCTCATCTCATGTAAGACCTTTGACACTCTTTCTCATCTGTTTAAAACAATAGCCTTATGGTATCATGACTGAATCCAACGATCTTTTTTTTTTTTTTTTTTTTTTTTTGCTTTTTGGGTCACACCCAGCGATGCTCAGGGCTTACTCCTGGCTCTGCACTCAGGAACTACTCCTGGCGGTGCTTGGGGGACCATATGGGATGCCGGGGATCAAACCCGGGTCGACCGCATGCAAGGCAAACGCCCTATCCGCTGTGCTATCGCTCCGGCCCCCCAACGATCTTTTCAAAAATCTGTTTCTGGGTCATACCCAGTGGTGCTCCTGGGATCACTCCTGGCGATGCTCAGGGGACCACAGATAGTGCCAGGGAGTCAAACCAAGGTCAGAAGTGTGCAAGTGCCTTAACCCCTAAACTATCTCACTCGTCCCCTAAATCCAGCTTCTTTTTTTTTTTAATTTGGGGGATGGGACTTACTCCTGACTCTGTGCTCAGGGGACCATATGGGGTACCAGGGATTGAACCCAAGTTCAAGGCAAGCCACATGCAAGGCAAGCACACCACCTGCTGGACTACTGCTCCCTGAACCGACATTGTTAAGTGAACCATCCTCTGAGTCTACCTGCCCTTCATTCTCCTCCTCAACACAGCCCAAAATAATATGGTAAGGAGGAGATAAACATTACTGAAAACATGTTCCACGCCTCTGGGTTCGGAGATATCAATTCACCATGGCGAAAATTAAGGAGGCAGAGAACGCAAGGTGGGACACCCCCGCCCAGGGGACAGCCACAGGCGAAGAGGGTGGCGGCTACTTACATTATGAGTCAAGGGCCTTTGGCGGCCCTGCGGCTCTCCACTGGAGGGTGCCTGAAATGGTGAAAGGTAACAGGTTTTCTGAGTAAGGGCAGTGAAACAAACTGAGGGCCTTGAGGCCAAAGGGGAGAGAGGAACGGCCAAGTCACTAACCCTGTCTGAACAGGGACCAGGAGGGGAACAGCTCTGAGGGCAGCCCCAGGTTCAGGTTTTCATTTGCTCGGAGATGTCAGTTACACAGGAGCAAGACTGGGACTCTGTTTAGATGTCAGGAATGATTCCCCGAACAAGACGTGACTGCTAGCAGACAGGACAGTCGAAGGAGTCAACTGGCGAGAAAATTCCCAGCTGGGAAACCAGAGAGGCAGCTCCTGGAAATGCTCTTTCCCAAAGTCATAACTTGGGCCTGTCCGTCCGGGACATGGTCAGTCAATTCCCCTGCGGCCTTTTGCCAGCAGAGGAAGCAAAGGGCAGAGGTAGGGATCAAGTAAAGCCGTGTAATAAAGAGCTGAGGAACGTGTGAGGTGACGGGGCCAGTCCTGGTCAGGGCCCCCGCCTCTGCTTAGTCCTCCAGAAACCTGCCATGGTGCCAGCGACACAGCGACCAGCCCTGCCGAGGGCTCCCTCGGGGCCTTCACCTTTTCATCTCCTCCCGGTCCTCGCTCAGCTTTCAGTTTTTCAATTTCCTGTTGCAGCCGTGTCATTTCCTCCTTTAGAAGACAACAGATTTTTGTCAAGAAAACAGAAACATTTACAAAGCTTGGACAAGCGAGTAGGTGAATACGGTGACTTAACTTCTCCAGGATCTCTTTCCCACATGTTGTGAGCTCATGCTCCACAAAGTTCATTAGGACTGACCCCCAATTTTCAGCCTGAGAAACGCTCCAGGCATTGTTCTGGCCCGTCAGTCTGGACAGCTGGAAGGGCAGGGAAGGCACACTCGTCTCCAGGGCAGGGCATGAGAATGGCTCTGAGCCTTGTCTCTACCCTTCCTCCTCTGGGTTTGTCCATCCTTTGTTCAACCTGCTAGCCTGGGGGCCCCGACACCCCTCCTTCACTTGCCCTGAAGGAAGGTCCAGCTTCTGGGTGGTTCTGACACCAGAGTGACTGTTCCTTCCTTGCTGTTCACACACAGCAGGCGACATCTTACCAGGAGAGCCCGAACTCTTGGTCAGCAGGAATTTAGGCTATGGACACGAGTCACATGTCACAGAGAGACATTCTGGGTTTTCAGGACTGTCCTACTATCACATGTGATTCTTTTCTCATGCAAGACAGTTCAATACCCTGAAACTCTTAGTTTGTGCTCTCAGTTTGGGTGAGTGGCACACACAGTTACTAATCTAACTCACTTGAGATACCCTGGAAGGCCCCGACCTCAGGCTCCAGTCAGCTGACTCAGTGCCTCCACGACCTACACGTTTACTCCTGGACAGGAGGCCCCAGCAAGAAAAAAGGAAGCAACACAGGAGATTTTCTAGGAGCCCCAGTGGAATGTCTGTTCCCACCAAGCGACACTTACTCGGCAATGCGCTTTAAACTCCTGCTCCTGACTTTTCAGATTTTCATTCATGGCTACAAGTGCTCTCAAACTCTGCAGGATACTGAAGGGAAAACAGTCCAAAGAGAACATGTCAGGCTGCTGTGATTTTATGCATCATAGCCAACACCAGCACCCCCATGCTAGGAAGGGAATATCTTAAATTTCTGTTATTGATAGGGTTGGAGTGATAGCACAGTGGGTAGGGCATTTGCCTTGCCCGAGGCCAACTCGGGTTCGATCCCCGGCATTCCATATGGTCCCCCAAGCACTGCCAGGAGTAATTCCTGAGTGCAGAGCCAGGAGCAACTCCTGAGCATCGCTGTGACACAAAAAGAAAAAAAAATTCTGTTATTAGGCCTGGAGAGACAGTACAGTGGGTAAGGCACTTGACTTGTACGTAGTTGAGCTATGTTAGATCTCTGGCACTGCAAATGGTCCCCTTAGTACTTCCAGGAGTGATCCTTGAGTGTGTAGAGTCTGAGCTACCTCTGGCCATTGCCAGGTGTGGCCACTCCCCAAAAATATTTCCATTGTATCTCCCAAATAAATCTAATGGGGTATCCACAAGTGGTAATGATGACCCGTTCACTGATGCAACTCATTTATGGGCACAAGGTCAGAGGCTACATCCAAACCAGTATCACAAAGTCAACTGCAGACACACTTAAGGAGTTTCAAGTTTCAAGGATGCGTTCAGTAATAACATTGACTCAATGGTACTCAAGAGTTTCGAGAACATTTTTAACCATTTTAAACTAAGAAGCTGCTGAGGGTTGTTAAAAGCACTTATTTAAAAATCAAAAGTTTAAGGGTTATGACAGTACTTAATACAGTATTTGCTTAATACTGTTTCAGGGGTTTTCCAATTCTAATCCTTCCTCTAACATTTGTAGGTGTATCTTTGCTAAAAATGTTCATTCAGCCCACAGCTGCTAATTCTGCGTCTGAAACTATTCATGATTTCACAACTTCATTCAAGCAGGTGACACAGGAAATTCTGTCAAATACATTGACGCTAAAACAGTTTAAAACTGAGTGATTCTTATACAATAACCATGTATATTTAATTTAAATTGGATAACAAAATTGTTTAAAATGGCAAAACACACAGCTACCAGTCAGCAACTGTTCCTTGGCAAAGACAGATTATATTTTTCGTCCCAAGAAGTCATAGCTAATGTGTGTGTGTGTGTGTGTGTGTGTGAGAGAGAGAGAGAGAGAGAGAGAGAGAGAGAGAGAGAGAGAGAGAGAGAGAGAGAGAGAGGGAGAGAGAGAGAGAGAGAGAGAGACAGAGTGCGCTGGGGGAGGGGGTGCATACTCTACCACAGTCCATTTTCTGCTTGAACAGGTATTATTATTGTAATTTTTGTACCCCATCTTGCAGTGTTCAGGGCTTATTCCTGATGGGGTCTTGGGGACAATGTGCTGTGCTAGGGATTAAACCTGTGTCAGCCACTTGCAAGACAAATGTTGTACCCACTGTGCTATCTCTTCGATTCCTTACTTTGTTTTTAAAAAACCGGAAAGACTCAACAAGACACCCAAATCAGGCTGTCTCTGAAGCCAAGGGGACCCGGGAGACGGGTAGTAACTCACATCGCAGGCATGGGGGTGACATGGGGCATGTTCTGACTCAGCGGGTGAAACTGGCCTGCTTGGGGCCAGAAGCATGACGGCCGGCTCTGGAGCTCTGTGTTCAAGCCACCAGGTATTGCCACTACCGCCTTCTTGAAGGAAACGTGTGGAGAAAACCCCTTACCTTGGGTCAGCTTTGGATTCTATCTTCTCGAGGGCGGCTTGTTCTTTGTCCAGCTTCTCACTGTAACTCTTCAACTAGAAGAGAACCGAGACGTCACTGCCAGAGTCCCAGTAGTGAAAAAGCGTGAAGTGTTTCCACTCTCCTTCCCACCTGGCTCATGTCTGTGCCCCACAGCTGACAAAGTGAATTCGGCTGTACGCGGAGCAGACAGACAACGGAGACAGGAAGTGGCTGAGGCACCACACAGAAAGGGGAAAGTTAGACCTTTCTGGAACACATCCTGCTGGCTCATGACATCCTGGCAACGGCCTGAAGTAACAGAAGCAAGTGGGTACAAGTCAGTAGTAAGGCTAAAAGCAGAGCCTTCGGGAAGGAAGGGGAAAGCAAAGTGTGGCCGGGAGAGACAGACCTGCAGTACTTCAGGTCCTGCCGTGGCAAGGAGCAGGAGCAGGAGGGGCAGTTTCCTTTCTGCTTGAATATCGGGCACATTTTCCGAGTCAGTGCAGTTTTAATTTATTATTTTTTGCTTTTTGGGGGTTGCACTCGGCGATACTCAGGGGTTACTCTAGGCTCTGGACTCAGATACAACAGAACATAGAGTTTCCTTTTGAAAAAGCAAGACTAAACTTCCAGGGAGCTGGAGAGATACTTCATGTGGTAATTCATGCTCAGGAGGTGGCTTATGGGAGTGACCCCTGGGTCTCCTGGGACTGGGGGAAACAGCAAAGCATCTCTGCTCCTGGGTCTGCTAAGCCCAGAGTCTAAGGTCACATAGTTCTGCATTACCTGGGTTCCATAATCCACCTCCTGCCAGCGCCACATAATCTCATCGGCCACTGGCCAGAACTCACAGCTGCTTCTCCCAGAAGGGAGCATAAAATGAGGCTCCCATAACCATGCCACCAGACTCCATGCCAGGCTGTTGGGTGAGAGCTCTCCCCGCCCCAAGGGACCCAGCCCAGCAGCTGACCTCCACAACCCAACCGCTGCCACGCTCCAGGCAACTTTCCACACGCTTCGGCCAAGCCTCAGGCATGAGTGAACATATTCCTGGACCGCATCATAAGACACTCACTACTCATTTTCCATAATTACCACACCATATTTGATGGGGTTCAGACAGCAGGCAACAAATCATTGAGGGATATATATATATATAAAATATATATATGTATCCCTCTGGATATATACATATATATATATATATATATATATATATATATACAGGTGTGACTGGGAACACCTGTAAAGGCGATTAGAGGCTGCCCCCAAAGCCTCCATCCCTCTCAGAGAGCCCAGCAAGTGTACTCAATATGCCAAAAACAGTAACAATGACGGTCGTCATTCCCCTGACTGAGAAAGAGCCCCCAATGTGCCACCGGGCTACACTAGTACGTGACAGGGACAAATGGAGATGTTACTGGCACCTGCTCAAGCAAATCGATGAACAACGGGATGACAGTGATACAGTGATAATTCATGCTCAGCATATGTGTGGCCCGATGCTACAGCCCCAGCACCTCATGGTCCCCTGAGCACTGCCAGGTGTTGGCCTGATGGCCCTGAGTGCCTCCAGGCTTGAGCACTGAACTGGCAGGTCAGTACTCAGCATCACTACATGTAAAAATATCTTCTTTCTTTTTTTTTAAAGAAGATGGGCTAAAGCATAGCACATCGGGTAAGACACTTGTTTTGCATGTGGCTAACCTGGGTTTGGTCCCCAGCATCCCATATGTTCCCCTGAGCACCACCAGGAGTGATTTCTGAGTGCAGAGCCAAGAGTAACTCCTGAGCATCACTGGGTGTGGCCCCAAAACCAAAAAAACAAAAACAAAAACAAAAAAACCAAAAAAACCCAAACAAATAAAAAGAAGAAAATTCTTTTATGTTGATTGCTAATACCTGCGAGGTGAGGGAAACAAGGTACAAAGCTGTAAGCACAGTGTCCCTCCAATGCGTTCAAACAATGTATATACTGACTGTATAAATATACATGGAATGCCAGGAACCAATGCATACATGGTGACTTGCATATGCATCAAATCTTTCTGAAAAAATTCATAAGAAACTGATTACACTTTACCCCCGGGGAGGGCAGCTATGTGGCTGGGTATGGCAGTGCATTCTTTGTACTTGCTGAGTTCTGGGCCATGAGAATGTGTTATCCATTTTAAAGAATACATTAAAATAAAGTTCCAGAGGACTGGAGAGAGAGTTCAGCACGTAAGCAGCTTGCCTTGTATGGGACTGACCCAAGCTTAATCTAGGGTCCCCTGAATGCCACCAGGAGGGATCCCTGAACACAGAGCCAATAGTAAGCCCTGAGCAGCACTGGGTGTGGCCACCACTCGCACCCCCACCCCGGTGCCTCAATCCAAACTTCCAAATATTCAAACTGGAAATGGAAGAACAAACACAAGCTGTATCAAGTCTTTCTTGCCCAAAGGACTAAACAATGTGAAGGATTCTGTTGGCAAAGGAGCAGGCACCTTACAGATGAGAAAGATGATCAGCAGACAACAGTGACCTGAGGAGGACTCGGGTGTGAGATGGGCAGCTGCGGGCAGAGCTGGCTGCAGGGCTGGATCCACACGGGGAACAGTCAGGTGGGCTCAGAAACAAAGACCAACTTTAAACCAAGATTTAAATGCCAGCACGCAAATCCCAAAAGCAGGGAGCTGGTAGCCCCTACGAGAAATAGGGTGACTTGAATATCAGTTCCCAGAGGGTGATGTCACCAAACAGTGGCACCTGCCTTCCAGAACCACCCCAAGAGGTAGGCTGCACAAAATGGTCCAGAAGCCCCACATCTCTGACAGGCAGAGCTGTAGGGATCAAAGACAAGTCCAGCAATTAAAACAAAACAAAAACACAAACAAACAAAAACCAGTATGAAAGTAATATCCAAGGTCACAGAAAATGGTCCAAGAGGACTGGTCAGCAGTTGGTGAATGGTATGGGAAAGAGAGCGTAGTTAAGATAGAGGAGGGTCTGTTATGACAATACTAGTTGGCAATGATCACTCTGGACAAGAAGTGAGTGTTGAAATCAGGTAGAGACAAGATGACCTTTCAGCATCTGTATCGAAAACCATTATGCCTAAAATGAAAGAAAGAGAGAGAGAGAGAGAAAGAAAAAAAGAGAAGAGAGAGGTGTCTGCAATAGAGGCAGGTGGGCCGGAGTGATAGCACAGCGGGTAGGGCGTTTGCCTTGCACGCGGCCGACCCGGGTTCGATCCCCGGCATCCCATATGGTCCCCCAAGCACCGCCAGGAGTAATTCCTGAGTGCAGAGCCAGGAGTAACCCCTGAGCATCGCTGGGTGTGACCCAAAAAGCAAAAAAAAAAAAAAAAAAAAAGAGGCAGGTGGGAGTGGGGGTGGAGGGACAGGAAGGAAACTGAGGACTTGGTGCTGGGATATCACACTGGTGGAGGAATGGATGTTGGGACACTATATGCCTGAAATGCAATCATGAACAATTTTGTAATGCTCTATCTCATGGTGATTCAATAAAATAAATAAATAAAAAGATAAGACCACCACCAAGAATAAAAGAGTAAATAAGAGAGGCCGCAGACTCAGCACATGAATTTTTGATGTGGAAAAAGAGTCTACAGATCAAGAAAAACTTTAGGCATGATGTGTTTAGCATGATACAAGAGGATGCTGACAAACTTTTTTTTTTTTTCTTTTTGGGTCACACCTGGCGATGCACAGGGGTTACTCCTGGCTCTGCACTCAGGAATTACCTCTGGCCATGCTCAGGGTACCATATGGGATGCTGGGATTTGAAACCGGGTCGGCCGTGTGCAAGGCAAACGCCCTACCCGCTGTGCTATCTCTCCAGCCCAGTTTTGTTTTGTTTTCGAACCTGGGTCAGCCGTGTGCAAGGCAAACGCCCTACCCGCTGTGCTATCACTCCAGGCCCCAAATACTGAAAACTTTTTTGCTGGTTTAAAGAACTGACCTCCCCGCAGGCCTGACTCAAACTGTGATGGCTAGAACTGGACCGGCGAGAGGCCTGGGCTAAAGGCCTGGCCTCTGAAGCACACACGCAGTCTCCCCAAAAGGCACTGCTGGCTGTTTTGAGTCCTCTTCCCATCTGCGCTCTGATCTCCTTGTCCGCCCTGGGTTTTAGCTGGGTAGTAAGTAGGGTGTCTTGGAAGGGCAGGTTTGTCAACAAAACCTGGTCGACGAAACCTGTTAACAAGGTAAAGTCTGGGAGAACGGTAGTGAAATAACCAGTGGTTCATTTCTTTGTGTGTGTGTGTGGGGGGGGGGGGGTAGGGGGCATGCCTGACAGTGCTCAGACTTACTCCTAGCTCTGTGCTCAGGGATCATGCCCGGCAGGCTCGGGGATCATCTGGGGCATGGGGGACTGGACCCAGGTCAGCCCTGTGCAAGGGCTACCCGCTGAACTATCGCTCTGGCCCCTCAGTGGTGTTTTTCTCAGTCGCTGTGGGAATCACCTCAGAAGGCCGAAACTCAGAGATGAAGTTGTTCGTTACTGATTCAGGAGCCAGGTCTGCAGCTACTCGGACCAAATCAAGCTGCTCTGTATGTTACTCAGCACTCGGCCTCATACAGCTCCCCGCTGGGAACTGCCAGGCTGGAGAGGAGCCCTCTGAGAGCTTTCTGGTGCCTGAGGGCCAGCCCTGGAAGCCTGGCACTGCTCTGCCTGGCTTCTCCGACTTGGTTTCCTCATCTGCAGAACAGAGCTGGTCACTGCCGTGTCAGGGTTACTGTGAAGAGCCAAAGAAACTAATCCCAGTGACCTGCCCAGCGCCCGCCCAGTGGACAACACCGGCCGCTACTGCTATCTGGGGACGGGAAAGCTATCTCTGAGGGACCCTTTACCTTTCGAGCACATGAAAGGGCCTCCATAAAGTCTTGATTTAGTGTCTGGCACAAAAGGAGACTTTACGGCCACCTAGGATTTATATCCGAAGGCATATAAGTGTCTTTGGAAATTAATAACTAGACGCCAGCTCTCTAATCTCTTCCAGATTCTTGTCCAAGGACTGATCCCTGACTTGGCAAACATCATGCCAGGGTCTCTGCAGCACTGAAAGCAAGAGAGCAGCAGGGATTCCCCCCCAGGAGTCCACCATCTGATACACAGGAATGCAGTGCCAGAATCAAGCAAAGAACGCTGATCTGCCCAAATGCAACACAGGCATCTTTGGAAAGAATAAGGGAAAAAAAAAATTTTTTTTTTTAAACTCTAATTGTCATTCTTCTGCCTGCCCTTTCAAGTATGCTGACAGTAACTGATGAGAGGAGGTCAGAACCCCAAAGCCCTGTCAGGTTTACAGCAAGGCAGGAAACTACGCATACGCGACAGAATCAGAATGTTTAAATGGGCAAACTTCAGATAAAATTAAAATAACAATAGGGCCGGACTGGGTTTTGGAGAGAAAGGGAAGATGAGAAGTGCTTCGACATGGCCCGGAAGCCCGGAAGCGTTAGATGGGACCCTGGCAGGGAGGGCACAGATGCCCTCCCCCCACTCCCATCCCGACAGGAGAGTCACAATGAAGAGAGTGTTCAGATCCCAAGGAGGGTGGCTCCCTATGGACACGAATGGGAGAGAAGCATCGAGACTCCCCTCACGACAGCACTGGGAACCAGGCATGAGGTCCTCCGCCTGGTTTCCTAGGCAATGAGCAGTGGAAGGCAAAGAACGCTATGATGCTGATGTGACAAGGCATTCTCACCGCCCGGGTCAGAAAATAAAGTCACGGCTCAAAGGATGCCCACAAGCCCCCTGTGTGACCCCCTCCCCAGCACCCAAATACAAAACTAGTCACGGTAAACAGCAATTCGTAGTTAGCCATACGGTCTGCGCCTGCACCCCATCTGTGGACTCAACTAGCCACAAACTGGAAAGATATACTGTATAGTAGTAGTTTGGTGGTTGCAGCAATACTGAACAGGTCCAGACTTCTTTCTCGTCAAGATTCCCTCAATAATAAATAAGCATTCCACCAATTTTCACAGTACTTACATTACCTAATTGGATATTACAAGTACTCTACCCAGGATTTAAAGTGTGCAGGGAGGAAGTGGGTTTCCATGCAAACACTACTATTTTACAAAGGGGATGTGGTCATTCAGGATCCTGGCATTCTGGGTGTGGGCTGGGAGGGTGGGTACTAGGGAGAAATGTTTATCACTCTGCAGTTGTCTCATCTGACAAGAAGAAAACCAAGTCTCAAGGAAGTCAGTATTTTGGACCTAGGCGAGCAGTCTGCTTGAGAGGCACTGCCACTTACTGTATCACATTTTCCTAAGTGGACCTCCCTTTGCCCATCAGGCCCACTTCTTTTTTTTTCTTTCTTTTTTTCTTTTTGGGTCATACCCAGCTACGCACAGGGGTTACTCCTGGTTTTGCTCTCAGGAGTTACTCCTGGCGGTGCTCAGGGTAAACCATATGGGATGCTGGGAACTGAACCTGGGTCGGCCATGTGCAAGCAAACACCCTGTCCACTGTGCTATCACTCCAGCCCCTCAAGCCCACTTCTTGCAGGAAGAAATTTTCAACCCTCCCTGCCCACAGAGATCTCTCCACCAAAATCGCTGAGGGTCTGAATACATGGATGGCCCGGGCCACACACTCCTAAGGGACTGTCTCAATCAAAAAAAAAACTTCAGCTTTGTGAAGGGCATCCTGACTCCCCACCAGACTGTGGTCCCCGGCACTGTATGGAGGACATGGAGGACAAAAACGTGTTTAGGAACGCCCCGGGAGGGTGACGCTGCTGCTCACCTCTGTCAGGGTTTTCTTCGATTCGTTGTATCTGGCCTGCAGGTCAGTGTGATTTGTCCGCAGCTGAAAAGATTAAAAACAAACACATAAGCAAATGAAAAACACAACAGGGGCTCTTAAAGCTGAGTAGTGCTGGACGGTATATATATACCATAGTTTCTTTATCTCGTCATCTGCTCTTGGACACTTGGGTTGTTCCTAGATTTGGGCTGTTGTCAATAGTGCTGCAAGGAACATAAGGAGTTTAATGTCTTGTTTTGGATAGTATTTCATCCTTTGGGATAAATGCCCTGAAGTGAAATTGCTGGATAATCTGGAAGATCAACTTTTTTGAATTTTGGGGTAAAGTTCTACCGATGCTTTATGTATCTTGGATGCCAGCCGTTTGCTGGACTCTGGAGAGTTTCATGCTGAGGGCAGTTAGTCAGAAAGAGATGGAGAGACACAGAGTGATCTCCCTCATGTGTGGGACATCAGGAAACACGATAAGGAAACAACAAATGCCCAAAGGCAACAGAAACTGGGAACGGGTTTTCAGTAGGAAGCATATCACTGTATGAGGGCAGGGGGGGTGGATGGGAATGGTGGGGGGGCAATGGGCCAGTGGTGGGGCAAGTGGGCATGCTATTGGTGCTGGAATATCTCATACCTGGAACCCTGCCAGTATCAATATTATAAATCATGGTGCCTGAAATAAAACTGAAAATCACAACAAAAAACCTCATGCTCTCATTGGAGCCTTACGAACAACCCAGAAGTAAATGGCATCCCTATTTTACAGATAAGAACACTCACAAAGATTTAAAGAGGGGGTTACCAGCAATCCGTGAAGGAGAAAGCCCTCATTTATTCTTAGCACCATCTCCATGTCAGGTGGCATACTACTACTCTGCGTAAATATTATCACGGATCCCTGCAGTCAATAGAAGATGATATTCTTCTTTACAGATGAGGAAATAAAAAACTCAGAGGGGTTAAGTAGCTCGACTGAAACTTCATAGCTGCACAGCTGGCAACTAATAAAGCCAAGGTTCAAATTCAGGGTTAAGATTTCTGTACCCACATGCTTGCCCGCAGAACAGAACTGCATTTCAGCCTTCGGAACGCTAGCACAGACCACGGCTGGTTCTCCAACAATGCCAGAGAGAAGAAAGGATTCAGAATTTCAACACTCAGAGAAAGAAAATGAATTTCCTTTCCTCTTCAAAGTTACATAAATGAAAACTTGCCTCTTGAAAATGTCATTTCCCTGCTCCTCACTGAAATGGTTTATACCCCAGGCAGGGGGGTGGTGGTGGACACGCTTGGCATAGAGGAGTGCAAGTTTCAGTTCCCAGAGCCACAGGGCCCTCGATCACCACTTGCAGTGTCCCACAAGCACTGTGCTAGGACCCCAAGAAGCTCTAGTATGGTTCCAAAGTCAAAACACTCTTTTTTTTTTTCTTTTGGGTCACACCTGGCGATGCACAGGGGTTATTCCTGGCTCTGCACTCAGGAATTACTCCTGCCGGTGCTCAGGGGACCATATAGGATGCTGGGAATCAAACCCGGGTCGGTCGCGTGCAAGGCAAATGCCCTACCCGCTGTGCTATCGCTCCAGCCCCCCCAAATCAAAACACTCTTTGTGTGGGGCCACACCCAACTGTGCTCCTGGTTGGCTGCTCAGGAATCATGCCCGCCATGGTGCTCAGGGATCCATGAGGTGCTGAGGGTCATATGCACTGTCTCACTGTAGCACTGTTGCCCCGTTGCTCATTGATTTGCTCGAGCGGGCACCAGTGACATCTCCATTGTGAAACTTGTTTTTACTGTTCTTGGCATATCAAATATGCCACAGGGAGCTTGCCAGGCTCTGCCATGCGGGCAAGATACTCTCAGTAGTTTGCCGGGCTCTCCGGGAGGGACAGAGAAATTGAACCTGAATTGGCCGAGTGCAAGGCAAACACCCTACCCGCTGTGCTAACAAATCTGAAAACATTCTATTAAAAACTCAAAGGAGTTTAAAAACTAAAAGAAGATACGAGAGGGGAGGGGGGTCAAAGAGATAGTACATTGCACAAGATGCTTGCTTTGCATGTAGCTGACTCGGGTTCTATCCCCAGCACCTCATACAGTACTCTAAGTCCTGCCAGGGGTGACACCTGATCTCAGAGCCAGGAGTAAACACTGACCATTGTCAGGTGTGGCCCTAAAATAGAAAGAAACAAAAAAGAAAGGGGGAGGGGCAGAAGGGGTACAATGTAGAAGAAAACCATAATTAAGACTCTTTCGTTGTTACTTGCCTGCAAATAATTTTTGTTGATTGTTTTTGCTTCAGGACAAAGCCTGGTAAACTACCCATGTATATACGGTATGCCAAAAACAGTAACAAGTCTCACAATGGAGACATTACTGATGCCTGCTTGAGCAAATCGATGAACAACGGGATGACAGTGCTACAGTTTTTGCTTGTCTTTTTGGGGGCCACATCTGGCAGTACTCAGGGCTTTCTCTTGGTTATGAGCTCAGGGATCACTCCTGGCAGGCTCGAGGGGACCATGTGAGGCACCAGGGGATTGAACCCGGGTTGAGTGCAAGGTATGTGCCCTCCTTGCTGTAAATAATTTTCATCCTGCAGAGCAATGATTTTTAGAGAATAACCTGCCTGATCCTTAAGCTTGGAAGCAACTTATTAAGAAGTATACTACCTTCAGAAACTGTGACTCCTAAATCTAGCTTCTAGCTACCAGACTTCAAGACAAAAGGCTGGGCACAGTCCCGGCAGGCCCACTTGAAGTCAAGTAAAGCAGAGAGAGAGGTGATGAGGAGGGCAGGAGGGAGGGCTTGGGCACCTCCCTTCCCCAAGGCAGCACTGGGCAATGCACCTTCATCAAGCCGTCTGTGTAATTGGTAGGTAAGAGCATTTCAGAACAGAGTTTGTTTGTCTCCTGAACTCCTGGTGATTGAACTCCTGAAGCTCATTTGACTTTCCTCAGAGAGCTCCTGGCATCTTCACCCCTGCACTCATTCCCCCACAGACATCTGCCCCGTGATCTGCTCAAACGAGGTGTGTGGGAGTAGATAACAAACAAACATGACAGTGACTTTCCTCAAAGAGCTGAGCGGGGACATGGTGGAATGGAGTGTGACTGGAGTTTCCCCAGGCAAAGACAGGCCCCAGAAAGCGTCCACTTGTTTACAAGGTGGTTTAAGGCAAGTTTCTCTGACAAAGACTCACATGAGTAGGATCCCGGCTGGACGTAGAACTTAAGCAAAGAAGGGAAGACTTACTCTTTTTAAATCTGACCATTAAGAGTTCTCCACAGTTGACTGCAGCACTGTAGCACTGTCATCCCATTGTTCATCGATTTGCTCCAGCAGGCAGCAGTAACGTCTCCATGTGAGACTTGTTACTGTTTTTGACATATCGAATATGCCACGGGGAGCTTGCCAGGCTCTGCCGTGCGGGCTGGATACTCTTGGTAGCTTGCCAGGCTCTCCAAGAGGGACAAAGGAATTGAACCTGGGTCGGCCGCGTGTAAGGCAAACACCCTACCCACTGTGCTATGGCTCCAGCCCACCACATTTGACTATGTTTCCATAAATCAAAGCCCCACTCAGTAGCTTAGCTTCGTCCCACCCACCTCCACCTCCAACTCTTTTGCCTCCATTTTTTCCTTCACCGTGGAAGATGATATCTAGGGAGACAGATACCCCAAAATTCAGTTGCTTATGATCCTAAATTTTGTTGTGGATTCCTCTTTCTTTCCTCCATCTCAGGTTTCTTCTCAGAAGCCTTGAAGCTGCTCATCAGTTCCAGGTCTCTGCAGCATAGGCTCCCGTGGGACCCTGGGCTGTTCTTTCCTGCTGTGTGTGCTGCTACTCTTTCTCCCGCGGCTCTCCAGGGTTAACACTCTCACCGTGATTCTGACAGCTAAGACCACTGGGGCATTTGGGCTGCTTTCCTCCTCTACTCCGTGTAAGACAAGTCCTTGGATTTAGAGAGTTTGGGTTCTTGCGGCCCAGAAGACGGCCCAAGAGCTTAAGTCACGCGCCCGACAAGAGCAAAGCTGCAAGTTCAACCCTCCGTGCCATCTGCAAGCACTGAGGTGATCCTGGCAGCCTTGCCAATAGGGGTCCCCAAGAAGGATTGGCTGGAAGATGGCTTGGTGATTTAGGGGGTCTGTTGAGGCTATTTATTTTTATAAAGCTGTTCACAATATTTGATTACATTTTATATTTGAAACCAATCCCACCACCATTACACCTTCCTACCACCATATTTCGGATGTTTCCATCCCAAACCCACCCCAAACCCTGCTCCCAAAGCAGAACCAAAATAATTTCGTATTGCTTATTATGAATAATCTGCTAAAAATGATCCTTTTTTGGTTTCTTAGAGGAAAGTGTGTGAAGATTGTTGTATTTTACCCAGGAGCCATTAGGCCCTTCTATAAGAGATTAGTAACATGTTAAAGGTTTTTTGAGTCTTGTCTATCTATCTATCTATCTATCTATCTATCTATCTATCTATCTATCTATCTATCTATCTATCTATTTATCTGCATACATATATTTCCTCCTAAGATTGGTTACCTTCTACATTAAACCCCAACAAACGTGGTGCATTACTCTCGTTTTCTTAGTGTTATAAAGTATGGAATGTCCAGGAATAGATTCACTCATGAGTGAGGCTCCTCCGAGTGTGTGGAGAGCAGTCATGGGCAAGAGGTGACTGAGTTCTGGAGGTTTTAGGCTGCCAGGGCTGGTTCCATTGTTTCGGGGTCAGGACTCACCCACCCTCCTCTGGGCTTCCCCAAATGATACAGAAGGCTGTTTATTTAAAGTTTAATAAATGTTAATCTTGCCCTGTGACCATTCTTCAGATGTTTTTCATAAAGGGTCAGAAAGTAAATGTTTGTACATCATATGGTCTCACTATAACCCCTCAAGTCTGCCGCAGGAGCTTGAAAGCAACCACAGAAAATATGTAAACAAGAGGTGTGCATACATATTCCAGTGAAACTTCATAAATAAAAACAAGTTGTAGTTAGACAGCCCCTGGGTCCAAGCATGCTGACCCCTCCCTGTTCTAAGAGCAGCACGGACTAGGCTACCACGGAACTCTTGACTCCTTTCCCAGGCCTTCCCATTTTGAAATATGGTTTTATTTTACTTGAGTTAAATGATAAAAAAAAAAAAGACAATCGCACCAACCTCTTCCAGATGTTTGGTCTTCTGCAGAATCTGCTTGTTCAAGGAAATGACTTTCCGACGATGCAGTTGGGAAGCTCCTAATTTTTCTGGACTTTCTTCAGCTGACAGTTCAGACTGCTGTGGGAAACAGCCAGGGAAACCCCGAGAGTTTCATGAGTCCACTTAGTTCGTGCGAGACAAATCCCTCCTGCTCTGCCCGCGCAGGTCACCGGTGGGCAGCTAGTGACTCCTTAGGCCAGGAAGCTAGTCTAAAACCCAGCTCCAGAGATGAGTCAGACAGTCACTGAAACCCCCATGAAGAGAATCTGCATTTCATTCAGAGGCACAGGGTCCCGGGACATGACACAGACAACAGGGTATTATCAAAGTCTCAGAGCAAGGAACACCATGAATATATGCAGATCTACATCAAACCATTCTGCAATTATCAAGAATGAACAGATTCACTTTGCTCAAAGCAGACTGAACATATGATTAGAATGTTTCACCCAACCTCCAGCTTACTTCTCTATACCCACAGACTCATTTTCCTTGAACGATTTGTTTCTATTCTTTTGTTCACAGAGGATGGATCTGAGAAGAAAGGAAGTTGCTGAGAGGCCAGTTACTGATCTGTGACAATGAAGAGGGCACAGAGAAGACAGGCTCACAGCTTGTAGAGACTGCCAGAACTGACGACGTACAGTTAGGAGGGTGGAGATGACTTCCACATGGGGTAACTGTGACAAGGAGGAGGGCACGGAGAAGACAGACTCACAGCTCATAGAGACTGCCAGAACTGCACAATGTAGTTAGGAGTATGGAGATGATTTCCACATGGGATAAAGCTAATGCAACAACATTATTGAAAAACCTTGTCAAAAGAGAAGAGTCTTATTGTACATATGGGGTACATTCTTTGAGAGCCAAGAAACGAGTCCCGGGCAAAAGAAACATGGTTTGCAGGCTGTGTTTACTGAGCTGCAATACTAGACTTAAAACTGTTTGGGTGAGCGGAAGTAGGTTATAGTTAACTACTCATTACAATCACATTTCCTTTTATACTGCAGTATATCAAGTATTCCTAGCCTATTTGGTGATGTACTTTTCCCTGCACTTTTTTCGGGGTGGGGTGGGGAAATGGGGGTTTTCTCCAGGTGATCAGCGCACACAGCACATGCACCTAAATCCCTGTATGCTTATCTTTCTGGCCCTTACTTACAGTTTGTTTTTTTTTTTTGGTTTTGTTTTGTTTGCTTTTGGTTTTGTTTTAGGGCTACACTGAGTGGTACTCAGGGCTAACTCCTGGTTCTGAGATCAAGGATCACTCCTGGTACCCAGAGTATCTGCTTTACTATCTTCTGGTCCTCTCTATAATTTTAACAGTCTAGGTTTAGGGCTGGAAAAACAATTCAGGTCAAACCCTGGTTTGACCTCTAGTACAACATACGGTTGCCTGAACCCACCAGAAATGATCCCTAAACACTACTAGGTGCGGCCCCAACTTTTTCCCTCTGATGAAGGGCTGGGTGTTTGAGCATTGTATGACTGAGACTTAAACCAGAAAGCTTTGTAACTGTTCTCACGGTGATTCAATACATTAAAAAAAAAAAAGTTTTCTTGAACATTTCAACAGCTTTCCTAACAGATAATGAGGTATTGCTGCTCAGTAACTCTGGAGGTGAGGGAACAATCAGCAAAATAAAGCTGCATAAAACGTGGAAGAACCTCGATTTCTACCTGTGGGCTGGTAGGCTGAAATAGACGGATACAGACAAAGGATGTATTTGGTATTCCAACACAGCTAGCCTTGAAACCTGGGATTTTGGAAAATGTCAACCAGTGTCCTTTAGCATGGCTAGGTTTCTGGAATTTGAAGTCAACCTTTAAAAATACAATTGATTTCAGACATAATTATAACCTTTAATCTGAAAAAAGAGAACTGTTTCTGGTTTCCTTTATTTAGAGTTAAATAAAGGGATTTATTAAATAATTACAAAATGATTGAAGAGTAGTGAAAAAAAGGTGTTAGGGTAAAGTTCACTTCATTTCAATTTTCAAATCACTTGTCAAAACTGAATAATACCGAACTGATTATATACCCTCTATTTTGAATGTATCAACTGAACTGTGGTATAAATTTAGCCACTTTTGATTTCTACAAGTTAAATGGCTTACTCCCCTCTACCCTCGCCCCGTCCCACTCCCCTGCCAAACACACACACCTTAGAGTCACTTTCAGGTTTAGATTTAATGTTCATCCCAGTTTTGGTTTATGTGCTGCCTAAAAGACCCTGGCATTAGTTTCCAAAGAGTCACTGGCTTATCCTCAGAGCATTTTAGTTTATGTTCAGACTTACACACAGTTTTCTCGCAATTTACTGACACCTGAAATAGAACAAATACCCGAAATACCCCTAACAGTTTGTCTCTATTAGATGTCTAGATTATCCTGACATGGGGCTGAGTGCTTGCTTGCTCGCTCTCCTCTTTCCCCCTCCCGCTCTGTCTCTCTCTTTTCCCCCGGCCCCACCTTCCCTCTCCGTTCCTCTGGCACAGGCCTGATGGTTAACCAACTGACGTTTTCCCATCAATCAACTCATTTTGTAGACAAATTCCCTAGAGCATAAAACTGCATTTCCCACCCAGCTTCCACAGCCTTTTGTCAAAGAACATAGCACACAGACAAAACTGGAAGTCTGCATGTTCTCTTTCCCTTCCAACATCTCAGTGCATATGAACACTTAGACTTGGGTTCCTACTCTACGTGGGAAAAAAAAAACAAAAAAACAAAAAAACAAAAAACAAAAAAACCTGAACCTTAAACTTCACTTCTGAGATTTTTTTTTTTCCCATAGAAAAAGTTTTTTGGTTTTTGTTTTTTAATTTTTTTACAGACTTACTTTTCGTGCTTGTTGGGATCTTTCTTTCAAGAAAACCAGTAACTATCTTGATATTTGGAAATACATGGCTCCCAACCACTGTGTATCACTACTACCCGCCTGCCTACTTGCTTACCTATCAACTTACATACCCACCCACTGACCCACCTACCCCCCTACTTACCTACCATCTCTTTTCTCCCTCTTTCATTTCTCTCTCAATTAAAATTTTAGCTAGGTGGTCCTCAAGACCCTTTCTGGGTGTCTCTGGGGCCAAAATCTCATTCATAATAAAACTAAGATGTCATTCTTTTCCCTTTGTTTGGGTGGGGGGCACACCTGGCAATGCTCAGTGCTCCTGGCTCTGTGGTTGGGGATCATTCCTGGTGGGCTTGAGAAACCATCCAGAGTGCTAGGGATCAAATCTAGGTTGGTCACTTGCAACGTAAGTGCCCTATCTGTTGTACTACCACTCTGGTTCCAAGATGTCATTTTAAAACCTCTCATTCTCTCGTTACTGCACAATGATGATTCCATGTGAAACTAATGCTAGTATGTGATGCATTAATTTCATTGCTGTTATTTAAAAACAAAATTATTGGGACCCCGTAATTTTTAAGAGTTCTTAAAAGGTACTAAAACTGGAAAACTCTGTGACCTACCACTTTAAAGATGCAGGATCACCTGGAAATTTACTTACTGATCTGGACAGTCCAAGTGATGAGTGGGCCTACCCATCCTTTACATAACAGGAAAAGTTCTCTCAGATGCCACACTTGAACTGGACAGCTGACTCAAAGAACCACAGAATCATACAGAGAAAAAAAAATGCCTGCAGTGCACGCTAAGAGTCTTCAAGTCTCTATACAAGCTTGCTAGTACATCTACTATGTTCCACCCATATAGGACTTTGAAAAAGTGCTCTCTGGAAAAATGAAGGCAAGTTGCTGAATTGTTCCAGATAGATCAATCTCGGGGCTGAAAACTGAGGCCTCTTGGAAGGGGGGTCAGGTAAATTTCTCTCCCTCCCAGAGCCCAGAGTGGTCATACTCTATCTCTTCAATATATAAAAGATCTGGGGGTGCTCAGGAGACCATGTGGATTGCTGGAAATCGAACCCAGGTCAGCCGCGTGCAAGGCAAACACCCTACCCACTGTACTATCACTCCAGCCCCCAACACCATTAACAGCCGGTAGGGGCAGAGCAAATCTGGTTGGGAAGTGGCACAGAAGGCCACCAAGTTCAAGAACCAAACACAGTATCACAGAAGGCTCAACCATCACAAACTGACTTCCGGGGGGGCCCAAGCAACATAACAGTGGACAGGGAACTTGTCTCCCATGAGGCCAACCCAGGTTTGATCCTTGTAACGCCAGATGGTCCCCTGAGCCTGCCAAGAGTGATCCCTGAGTGCAGAGCAAGGAGTAAGCCCAGAATACTGTTGGTGTGACCAAAACAAACAAAAACAGCCTTCTCTTATTGCTAGCTATCAATCCTTATGATGGAGTCCCTTACATTTGCAGCCTGACAGCATTAACAGGCACTAATATCAAGAGAGTGACCATTCCACTAATTGACATTTTCACAGTTAAATGAACTTGAATGCACATGATAAACAGACCTACTCTCTCTCAATTTTTTCACTTCCTTTATTTGTTTTAGTCTAAAAATGCTGCCATGCAAGATTCTTCCTTTTTTTTTTTCCCAATATGGGAAGCTATTTTTGTACAGAGGAGATTATTCAAGATCTGAATAGAATACTGAGGGGGACACACTCCTGGCTTGGTGCCGGGGAGGCCCTCTGAACACTCAGTGGTGGCCCTACACCTGGACCTCCTGCCTGCTCCTGCCCCCTGAGCTCTCTGACCCCAAAGAGGATTCTAAGCCTAGTCAACAGAAAGTTCTGTTTCTCAAACAGGTACAATCTACCAATCTATATTTTTAATATCCTTCGCAAAGCCAAAAGAACTAGGGATGATGATGACAGACACGGTTCTTGAAAACTGTGGTTCAACTGACATTCTGTTCACTAACGCTCATAAAAAATGGCCAAGTTCGATCTTGTTAAGGATACGATGTGACAAAAGTTAGAACAGTGGAAAACAGAAGGTACTTTGCATTAAATCCATGACAGGGAAAAAGAAAAAAGGGTAAATCCTCAGGGCATTTAATTAAATTGATTTTTTGCTAAAAAAGTACATCTGTCTAGGAATGATAACCATCTATAAATTAGCCATTGGTGTTTACATTGGAGCCAGGGCTAGAGTGTTCATCTGATTGTGTTCAACAATATCAGATGAAGAACGTGCTTCCAAAACCACAGTGTGGATTAAGATGACTTCAACTGCGGATCTAATGTTTTCTAATAATTGACACATTTTCATAGCTCCTATTCTCCGGGGAGCCAGATTTAAATGTCACTCGGTAACATTAATCTGGTTCAAAATAGTAGGAGAAACAAACTATGATTATACTTTAACTAAAACTATACACTTTTATAATGAAAGAGACCCAGAAGGTTATTCAGATATCGTTCTTCCCGATTCAGGAATCATTCCCACATCACCCCAACCCCCAGCAGGATATGGGCACTGAACTGTCAAAAATGAAGGGTCCCTGGGGCTCAGGATGTGGCTCAGAAATCAAGTGCAAGTGCGTGCCTTGCGTGTAGGAGAGCTGGACTTCATTTCTAGCACTGCAAAAAGAAAAGAGTAAAGAAAGACAAAAGGACCTGTATTTCATGAGAATACTAGAAGTTCCTTATACTGAACAGGCAGGAATTCTGTTTTTGGCATCTTGATAAACCCTCCGCTCTGAAAAGAACCACTTCTGTAGTAATTCATATCCCACACAGGAGTGAAACACCTCATAGCTGCCCTTCCTTTCCTTCCTTCACTGCCTCAGGCTGATAGTTCCCTCTCTCTACAGTCTGTCATTATTTATTATTATTATTATTTCATTATTATAATTATTATTATTCCATTAAACTACCCTCAGAACTTAGAAAACCTTGAAACATATTTGACATTATTCCTTCCAGGCTTATGTGAGTCCCTGAACACCTACATTCTGATTCCAGTTTGAAGTCTCTGTCCTTCCTTCATTTCATTTAACTCACCTTTATCCAAACCCTACTGAGCACAGCGGGAGGCAACGGGGATGGGGAAAAGTGAAAGATCCTACCCCTGAGCCTGCAGTCTTGGCAGGAAGAACCACATCACCCAGAAGATGTGATCTCCTCCACATTCTCCCCCAGTTTAACTTGAGCCAGAGAGGAAGAGAAAGGGGCAATTCTGAAAGCTCTCTGTTCCTTCTTCTCCATCCCTTCCTTTAACAAATGGTTGAAGAAAACTCCACCTCGAAAAGCAATGAGGACATGCACTAACCCCAGTGCTCGAGGACAGCAAACAATCTAGTCCTGGGAGGTAGGCAGAGATGAGTAAAATCCTGCCTCCTTAGCAGTGCTATGAAAAAGACGCCCCAAAGAGCCTCTCCTCAGAAGGGAAGTCACCCTCAATGGTGCACCGGGGATCCACAACCTGCCGGCATCAGCCTCTGACTGGGATTCAGAGATAAAAGGTTCTCTGCTGGGGTTGGAGCAATAGCACAGAGGGTAGGGCATTTGCTTTGTACTCGGCCTACCTGGGTCTGATTCCCAGCATCCTATATGGCCCCCGGAGCACCACCAGGAGTAATTCCTGAGTGCAGAGCCAGGAGAAACTCCTGTGCATCGCTGGGTGTGACCCAAAAAGAAAAAAAAAGTTCTCAGTTGTAGAGAAGTTTCCGAGTTCAGAATGTGACTTGTCTGAAACCCATGGCTTCACATGAACAAAGAAGAGTTGGGAAGGGATGGCTATGAAAATCTACCACGTTTCCTCACCCTTCTGGTGCCAGCCTGAGTTTTCCTACAGGTAGGCCACAGGCAGGAGATTCCCAGAGGGCAGCTCACCACACTGCTTCATCCACTGCACATCAGCTAGAAAATGGTGGAATAGAAAAGCTGTAGAGGATTCAGACTTAAGCTTACAGGAGCCACCTGGTTCCACTCCGGCCTGAGTCCCTAATGAAACAGTCAGATCTTTTGGCTGCTAACGTTCCATGACCTTCTAACATAGACAAGGCCCTCAAGTGTGAGGTTTTCGTTCAGTCTCCAGTCCTCTGAAGCTCTTCTTCTCCCCTTTGCTTCAATTGGGAATAGTTTTTAAACATCATCCATTCTACCTAATGATTGGCAGTTAAAAAAAAAAAGTTCAGTATTGACTCTACAACCTGCTCTTCTTTGGAAGGAAGCATATGGTAATGTGAGCCAAGTGGCAGACAGTAACAATTTAAAATCACAAAAGTTGTATGACTGTGATGTGTCCTTACCTAGGTGGACTGACTCCTAACTGTGGGCTGCTATGGACAGCATGTATAGAGGGAGGGAAGGAGAGAGAGAAAAGTGGCAGTGGTGGGCGGGGAGGAGAGGAGGGAGATGGAAGAAGGGAGACAGAGAAGAGAGGGGGGAAAGAGAAGGAGAAAGACAGGAAAAGGGAGAGAGGGGGTGGAGAGGGAAAGGGAAAGAGAAAGGTGGGGGAGGAAGGGAGTGTGGGGGAGAGGGAGACAGAGAGAGAGACAGAGAGAGAGACAGAGAGAGAGAGAGAGAGAGAGAGAGAGAGAGAGAGAGAGAGAGAGCGCAGAGCGTTCAGAGACACCATCCCACATCCCATCTAAGGTGTCAGTTCTAGCAGTAAAAAAACTCAAGCAAGAAGCACAAAGTTTCTCCCGAATTTTACCACTTTTCTTCACGCAGGACAATTCTTTATAACAGTAGTTGGAAATACCAAAACAGGGAAGGGAAACACAGCAAAAGGCTTTCACCTCAAGAAGAGAGGTGGACTAGCAACCACTGATTCTTTGGGATTAGTTCCACTCAATTTAGTAAGATGAATTTTTCGAGGGCTATATAAGCAAAGGCTTCATGAAGATGCCAGCCTCCAGCGCCCCTTGGCTAGGGAATAGTGACCCCTCCATCTTGGGCATTGCCGTCTTTCTACGATTTCTTGTTTCACAAGGCTGAGAAGCAGGAGGCCCCACTTTCGGGTCAAAACAACTGGCCCAGGGGAATATGTGACAGGAACCGTGTTGAAAACAGGAGTTTGTTCCTTTAGATTTCAAACACAGATATGGCAAGAGCCTGTGACCCTGAAAGAGACTGAGTTGTATCTTTTTTTTTTGCATATGAAAGACCCTTTAATGCACACTAGCACTTCTTAACATCTTAGCCCTTAGCATCAGGCACTTGGCTTTCTTTCTTTCTTGATCTTTTCTTTCTTTCTTTTCTTTCTTTCTCTTTCCCTCTCTCTCTCTTTCTTTCTCTCTCCTTCCTTCCTTCCTTCCTTCCTTCCTTCCTTCCTTCCTTCCTTTTCTTTCTTTCTTTCTTTCTTTCTTTCTTTCTTTCTTTCTTTCTTTCTTTCTTTCTTTCTTTCTTTCTTTCTCTCTCTCTCTTTTTTTTTTTTGCTTTTTTGGTCACACCCAGTGATGCTCAGGGGTTACTCCTGGCTTTGCACTCAGGAATTACTCCTGGCGGTGCTTGGGGGACCATATGGGATGCCAGGGATCGGGGGATTGAACCCGGGTCGGCCGTGTGCAAGGCAAACACCCTACCTGCTATGCTATAGTTCCGGCCCCCTCTCTCTCTCTCTCTCTTTCCTTCCTTCCTTCCTTCCTTCCTTCCTTCCTTCCTTCCTTCCTTCCTTCCTTCCTTTCTCTTTCTTTCTTTCTTTCTTTCTTTCTTTCTTTCTTTCTTTCTTTCTTTCTTTCTCTTTTTCTCTTCCTTCCTTCCTTCCTTCCTTCCTTCCTTCCTTCCTTCCTTCCTTCCTTCCTTCCTTCCTTCCTTCCTTCCTTCCTTCCTCTTTCTTTCTTTTTCTCTTCCTTCCTTTCTTCCTTCCTTTCTTTCTTTCTCTTTTTTCTTTCTCTCTTTTTTCTTCCTTCCTTTCTTTTTCCCTCTTTCTTTCTTTCTTTCTTTCTTTCTTTCTTTCTTTCTTTCTTTCTTTCTTTTTCTTTTTTCCTTTCTAATTGAATCACATTTGAGCTACATTTACAAAGCTTTCATGTTTAAGTTTCAGTCCTACAATGATAGAACACCCATCCCTACTGAAGGTGGATTTTTTTAAGCTGATAAAAGAGGGATAAAGTCGAGTCAGGGTCAAAGAGAAATGACAACACTGGTCCTCATGACCCACATAGTCACAGACACCCACTTGCACCACCCCCTGCTCTCCCCATCAGAGAAAGTCAGGAAGGCTCCTTCTGTTGATAACACAGTTCTGGGTAGTATCAATCATTTGCAACCAAAAAGCTCCTATAAAGCAAGAATGTCTGGGTTAGTAAGTGACTAAATTTAAGGGAGTTTTTTTCTCAGCTCCCTTGTAGGATAACATCTGTTTGTCCTCTCTGCCTTGCCACCAGAAGCTTAGGTTTAATGGGTTACTCCTACTACAGTGCTCCCATTCCTGAGTCTATTTGTAACTTCTTTCTTTGTGCTCTGTTAACTTGTAGATATTGTTTTTCTCTTCTCCTTAAGTCCTTTGCATAGTTAATTCAGAGCAATGTCCTTTCTGTACGGACACAAGAAGACAGTAAATGCTCTGCTTTTGTAACATGGGAGTTAATTGACTGAATGATATTTACCTCCTGGACATCTGTTCTCTTGACTTAAGCCTCAGCTCCCCTTACTTCCTATCACCCCAGAAGCAGGGTCCCGACGAGGGACCAGATGGACCCAGGGCAAGTGGTGAGGTATGTCCTACCCTGGCATCGAGATGGGCCTGGCCAAAGTGCCATAATGCTTAACTATAGGTTAAGAGCATAGTTATGGACAAATTCTGTCATGATCCAAAAAGAAATAACTAGATTTGGACCCTGCCAGGGTTAGGAAAGATTAGTCTGGCCTGAGCACTGTAGTCTGAGCCTGTGGCAAGATGTTCCCAGGAGAGCTGCCCTACAAGCCTCAATGTATCTCTGTGTCCATACAAAAATAACTAATATTAAGAAGCAGAATTAAGATGTTAATTAAGTTATTGGACTAAGGAGAGAGGAACACCCCTAGGTGGTGTTTCTGCCCTTGAGCCTGATGGGTAGTCAGGAAGGGCTGTTTTTTTTTTTTTAATTAGAGAATCACTGTGGGGTACAGTTACAGATTTACAAACTTTCGTGCTTGTGTTTCAGTCATACAATAATCAAGTACCCATCTACCAGTGCCCATTCTCCACCACCAATGATCCCAGTATCCCTTCTACCATCTCACCCCCTCTTCCTCCACTCCCCCCCGTGGCAGGGCATTGCCTTTTGTTCTCTCTTTCCTTTTGGGTGTTGTAGTTTGCACTAAAGGCATTGAATGGCCACTGTGTTCGATCTATAGTCTACACTGGTTCGCATCTCCCAACTGGTCCTCCAAATACTCTTTACTTGGTATTCAGGAAGGGCTTTCTTATGTTGATTTTGCTACTGGGTGTAGCGTCTGGGGGGTTGGAGAGTTGGGGAGAGATGAGAGAGAGAGCAGGGCAGCAAGATGGAGGCAGAGAGACTAGCAAGGGAGACCGAGGGGAAAGAATGTAGAAGAATACAGGAGCAGGCGTGTGGAGAGAGAGAGCCCAGGCTGCGAAATGGAGTGCGGAGAGATGAGCGGGAGAGTCAGGGGGAGATGGGCGTGAGGGGCCGTGTGAGACTAGAATGGGGAGCTCAGAGAGACTGGAGCAGGCGCGTGGGGGAGAATGGAATAAACGGGCAACTGACCACCAACCGGCTTGGCCCTCGTTTCCTCCTCCATCTGCCCCATGGCACAGGCTGCCCTGGCTGGGCAAGCGGCCTGAGACCACCGAATGCAGGCGGTGAGAGGGAGAGCTATTGAAGCTCTCCCTATCCACCCTGGAGACTAAACACTCCCCGAGTAGTGAAATGGAATAAAAATTACCATTGTAGAGGGGGACAAAACCTATGCCAATCAAATGTGGCTGTCTGAATTCTTTAGAATGATTTTTTTGTGTGTTTGTATATGAGCATCCCAAATCTCACCACTGTCTCTTTATAGCTACACCCAGCTTTAATCACCCAGGTGATTAAATGAGATCCCCAGGTACTTTTGAAAGATATGATTTCAGGATAGAGCATAGGCTTTTAATTAATTGCCAGAGAATGGTTCTCAGATTCAAAAGGTCAGAAGCAACAGAGCCAGAACTTAACTGCTGGGTAGGAAATTTTTCAAAATCTATTAAGAAAAAAATTCTTTCTAGAAATAATTCCTTCCCATGATAACCCTAGATTTATCCACTATGGAAATAAGATCATGACGGTAGCAGTGTTTTACCTAGGAAGCTATGCTCTAAAGAGTTTGATGAGGGGCTGGAGCAATAGCACAGCGGGTAGGGCATTTGCCTTGCACTCGGCTGACCTGGGTTCGATTCCCAGCATCCCATATGGTCCCCTGAGCACCACCAGGACTAATTCCTGAGTGCAGAGCCAAGAGTAACCCCTGTGCATCGCCGGGTGTGACCCAAAAAGAAAAAAAAAAGGTTTGATGAGTAACATATTTGTTCTGAGGCCACACCCAGCAGTGCTCAGGGCTTACTTCCAGCTCTGCAATCAGGCATCACCCCTGGCTGGCTGAGGGGAACAGATGGGATGCTAGGGACTGAAGTGAACCCGGGTCAGCCCTGTGCAAGGCAAGCACCCTGCCTGCTGTACTCTCTCTCTAGCCCCTGATGAGAACATTTGAATGTAATTACTCTGCAGTTCTAAAAAGTCACTTCCACAACCCATGTAAAAACAATCACAGCTTTTCAGCAGCTTAGGTGTGAATGAGTGAGAGTGGCTGGATGACACTATTTTTTTGCTTATTTCTATGGATCGTTCCTAACGTGACTTGGACTCTCGTTTCTACTCAGCCCATGGGAAGCAGAGGGAGGAGTCTAAAGAGGCCCTATCCCTGAAAGCCTCCAGGCAGACAATAAAGATGCTAAAGGAGGTCACACCTGTGGCCACCCATGGATGCTCCACCTTGCCAAGGAGACAAGTTTCCAGATCAGACAGTCCTGGAACTTATCAGCTATGTGGTACTGGACAGGTTACTTAACCCCTCCCATCTCAGGGATCCTCATCTGCAAATGGATATACTACCACACTTCTTTGCACATCACGATGCAGTGTTTTGTGACGCTCCGGGAGTACTGAGAAGAGTATATTGTTGTCGACAGCAAAGAAACAGATTCAGCTGCATATGAATGAGGAGAATGGTGAAGGAATGCAGAGGACAGGAAGCTAAAGGACTGTTCAAAATGGTTTGGGAGTTAAATAAAATAATGGAATAAAAAGCACCACAGCACTCGGTTGACTCTCCTGGTTTTCTCCTAACCCAAGGATGCCTCTAGGTTTATAAAATGTCCTCAGATCAAGGACATGCTGACCAGTAATAATTTAGCTGGCAGACAAATACTAAGCTCATAAAAACGGTGTGTGACTGGTAATGTGCCATTGCTATTTCTTTCTTGCTCATCTAAGGGTGACTGGATTTGCCTTAGCCCAACCTCCTTCCCTGCCTTCTAGCTCCTTAGAGAAGAGTAACAGGTTAGAAGTATTTTTCTTTTTTGGTATTCAGCCTTTTTTTAGTTATCTGCAAATCACAGTAATAGATACTTCTCTGTAAACACGAAGGCTAAGATGTAGGATGCAAACTAGACATCAACACTTAAACGCACCGTGGCTCACCCAGCACATTTGGCACATTTGGGACAAGTACACCATTTCTGGAAACAAAGGGAGATGGAGCTGGTGCTCTTTGGCCCAAAGCCTACAACACTCATGAATTATATATCTGGAAGCTTCTCCACATTCCTCTTCCCTGCTGCTTTACAGGAACCATATTAAATTGAGTTACATATCTTAGAGACTTGCTTTGAAACACATATATTATTTATCAAGTTACACTGGTTAAAAGAACTTGTGAACTTGAAATGAAAGAAGAGCCTACATATGTTTTTTACTTCATTTTTATATCCCAATGCCTTTTGATTTTCCAAAACCAGGCAGGAGATCTAATTCATTCATTGGTCACAAAATCACTTTCACATTTTCATCCTCTAAAACCATCCTTATTCCACTTCTCCATGAAGCAAAAATGTGCCCTCTGATCTGCATCTAACCTGGATTCTTTTCACATACCACCCATGGCTTCCCCCCTTGAGTATTACCCCATGCACCCAACGTCTTCTTTCAGGGTATCATTACTAATTTCCTAATTTCCGAGGACAGGGATGTGAATTTCAGAATTTACAGCAATAAGATGAAAGAAGAAAACAAACACACTCGGGGCTAGAGTGACAAGACAGCCAGTAGGCGTGTGCCTCTCACGTGGCCGACCTGGGTTTAATTCCCAGCATCCCATACGGTCCCCTGAGCACCGCCAGGAGTAATTCCTGAGTGCAGAGGCAGGAGTAACCCTGTGCATCACCAGGTGTGACCCAAAAAGCAAAAAAAAACCCCCAAAAAACAAAAAACAAAACAACCCCAAACACCAAACACGCTGTGGTAGACACCCCCTGTCCCCCCGTAAGCAGCCTCATGAGTTCGACCACCGGCACTCAGATCTTCATGTGACCCCACCTCTGAAATGTGGGCAAGGCCAGTCCTTGTTTCTCCCCAGCAGACAACAGTAAAGGTGATGGAATGTGTGTGAAGTGTAAAACGGCTGTGTTATACAAGACCAAAACCTGTCTTGGGAGGAGGTGTCCAGTCTGGTGAGAAGGACTCTCTCTGACAGGTCAGGAAGACACAAGTCGTAATGCTGGGGTGCTCCAGACAGAGAGGACTGGGCAGAGCAAGGAACTGAATGCTGCCAACAATGACGGGAGCCCAGAAACAGGTCCTTCACCACGGAGCCTCAGAGGAGACCTGGCAGCCTGGGCATGCGCCCTCCCTGGCACCCATGTGAGTCAAACCATGCTCCCTGTTGTACTGCACCCAACCGCTGACCCATGGGAACCATGGGTCCCTCCTAGCTCGCCCTCTCTTACAAGCACCACAGCCGCTCCACGTTGTCGACTCTTGGTGCGAGGTAAAACCCAGCTGTGTCTCCATGGGATCCTAAGTCCCAAGGACAGATCACATCCCTTCCTCAATAGCCACGCACGTTTAAGCATCTCAGATATGGGGCTGGAGGATGGTACAGTGGTGGGGCGCTTCTCTTGCGTACTGTCGACCTGGATTCCATCCGCCAGCATCACACACGTCCCTGCAAGCCCCTGCAGGAGTGACCCGAGTGCAGAGCAGGGGTAAACCCTGAGCACTGCTGGGTGTGACCACACCTCCCACCCCCAACCCGTGGGGAGGAAATAAAATAAAAAGATTTCAGAAAAGCACTGAACAGAAGGTTGGAGCAGAGTTAACATGTCATAAAAGTTTCCGAGACAAGGGAAGGCAAAGCTGGCTGTTTCAACAGACCTCAACATTTTGTGGGGGGGTGGGGGGGAAACTGGGATGGTGGGCGAAGGAAGGATGTGAAAAAAGGCTCTGTAAATCTGGCTTTACAGATTCTCTATCTCAGCCAGACGAGAATCAGTTATGTGCAAAATGATTAATCGCCGTCTCCCTGAAATATTCAAGGTCCTGCTACCTATTCTTAGGGTGAAAAAAAAAAGAAAGAACAACTGAAATATGACTTTTGGGTTTTTGCTCATTCTATACCCTTTTAATAAAGCTGAACGAAAAATTTTGCCTTGGGCTTGGCTGAGTTATGGGGTTTATCTCCTAGGTGGCAAAGCTTCATTCCTCACCCCAATCAGTGTACTGGGCACAAGTCATAAGAAGTCTATAGAAAAGGAAAAATGTCTGTGCTGTACCTCAGGCATCAATTTATCCAGTGCAGTAATTGCTCTGAGAGACAGGTCTTCTCTTCATATTTATAGAAAAATAGGCACCACAGAACAAAATTAATGTAGCTAATGGGCAAATGCTGAGAGTAGAGCACAGCAGAACCTGGCAGGTGTATCTGGCCAATGTGGCAGATGCAGGACCAACGGATTCCATCACTGCGAGGGGCGGGTGGTGGGAGGCATGGTAGGTAACACATCTCTGGGGCATCACCTGCAGCCCAGACTCCAGCCGAGTCCCCACGTACCTTCTCCGCGTACTCAGACACGATCTGCTTGATCTCGGCGGAGCAGAGTCCCACGATCTGGCCCACGGAGCTGGCGGTGAGTCGGCTCTGCAATCATAGGAAGGGGTGGGTGCTCAGCCCTGCACCCTGGGCACTGCAGCCCGAGAGACCACGGTCTCCAGTGGGGGCCTAACTGCGCTCTGGCTCCAGTACTCACCGATGAGACAGGAAGAAAACAAGTCTTGGGGTGAAAGCTAAACTACTGCTGCATCTCCTGAACCTCTACTGACTGCAGGGGTTCTGCTAGGACTGTGGATACCGGTGAAAAATCTTTTTCTTTTCTTTCTTTGGTTTTTGGGCCATGCCTGGTGATGCTCAGGGATTACTCCAGGTGAGTTCAGGGGACCAGAAGGGATCCCTACTCACTGTACTATTGCTTTGGCCCCCCAAATCCTTTTTCAACTTTGATATACACCCCAATGCTTCTCTTCCTGACAGTCACTAAACAATATTTTTGGGAAACGTGGCAGGTATAGAATTCAAAGAGAAATGTACAAACAGGAGGAAAAAAACTCCCAAACCCTGAAATCTCTCTTCAGTCTCCCTGTTCTAAAAAGAAACACTATCCTTTCAAAGCACGAGCTTCAACCTTTTGGACTAGTCTTGAGCCGGTCCCCAAGAAATTAGAATGTGAGATGTTTTAATTTCTATCTAGCAAGTTCCGAGGAAGACACAGACCAGGGCTCTGTGGCATGAGTGTGACCGGGGGGTCTGGGGAAGCTGTTCCACACGGGCCTGCGATGCAGAGCCAGCGGGAACATCTGCTTCCCTGGGGCCCTGCCAGTCTCGCTCCGAGAGGGTCCCATGGATGGCAATACTGGGCAACCCAGAAAAAGCTTCCCACAAGAAAGGGCCCAAGGAAGCGGAGCACCGAGGGCTCCCTCTGGGAGGCGCCTCCGCAGAGCAGAGCAGGGTGGTTCTGGGTCCCCCTCTCCACACCACCCCGTCCCTGCCATCACTCCCACCTCACCTCCTCGCTCGCCATGGCGGTCATCTTGGTCATCAGTGACTGAATCTGCTGCTAGAAAAGGAACAAGGAGGAGGACGGGTGAGCAGAGCTGGCCAACACATCTGAGTCAGCCTTAAGGATGGTCTTAATGGATCTCCTCTGATGGAGGGTCTCACGGGAGGGGACAAAAGGAAACCGAGGAAGAGAATGACAGGCCAGCAAACAGTAGCTGGCAGTGGGAGGCCAGTGGGCTACGTTGGAAAGCCGGGATGGAGGTATAACTGCTCCCCCAAATGACTGAGAGAAACTCAAGGGGACGGCCGTGGCCACACACCTCTTCTGCAGCCCGAAGCTCATCTTCGTCCTGGGCATCGGCTTTCTCTGGAAGCGTGGGAAGGGCTGCTGCTTTCTTGTCTTCAGCCTGGAAGGAAAGAAGAAGCCCCAAACAGTGGAGTACAGGGGTGGGAGAGAGGAGAGAGCAAGGACACCAGTGCCGAGAGGCAGTCTCTGCAGGAAAGCACAAAGACCCAGGAGGCCGGCCCGGTCCCTGAGAGACCAGGGGATCTCCTTGCCCACGCCCGTCTCTGCTCCTCACAGAATCTATCAGTTCCCACATATTTGTGAGACTTACCTCACACTCTAATAAGGCCTTCTCCCTATTTAAGCCTCTTCAAACACGGGCAACTGTCTAAAGGTGTGTCTTTTCAAAATACCAGTAGAGACTAGCTTATATGTGAATTAAAAAGCATCACAAACAAGGACCCATTAGTTTTCTTTACCCATCTAGGAAAGGTTATAGTCAGTGATATAGTGTATTTGTGTGTGTGTGTGTGTGTGTGTGTGTGTGTGTGTGTACTGCATCTTAAATAAAACCAGAATTCTTGCTGCCCAAAGTTTGAAAGCCACTGGTTTGAAAATTGAAAATGTAAATGGTTTCATCTGGCAACTAAGCCCCTAATTCTAGAGCCTGTCTCGGGCTCTGTGTGTTTCACACCACACACAGGGCACCTGGTGTGCCCGCTGCTCCTGACAGGGGCTGGGCGGTGACAGCTCCCATTTCCATTCCCCTCCCTACAGTCAACAAGCCCGTGACATCAGATTTTCTGCAAATCAGGGTATTCTACGGCCCCTTTCTCAGAGTACCCCGACAGGAGGATGCGACTGTAGAATCTTTTATGATTGACTCATGAAAAACCAGAGTCTCTAACTGCAGGTTATTTGTATAGGGGACAACAGTGCCATTTCAAATGTACCATCTGAACTCAGAAAAAGGAAAACTACGAAGTGAAAACCATTTCAGGATTTTTTCCAATTATAACTGCATGGCTGTATTTCAAAAAAGAAATATATATGTATATGTGTGCGTATATATACATATATACATGCACACACATATATCTATATACTAAGTATATATACTTATACACTCTATATATTAAGTATACTTATATACTAAGTATATACTTATATATACTTATGTATATAGATATATGTGTGTATATAGTGTTTTCAGACTGAAACTTGTGTATGTGAGTGTGTGTGTTTGAGCCACACACAGCAATTGTTCAAAGTAACACACTTGGCTCTGAGCTCAGGGGACCATGTATGGTGCTGGGGGATGAACTGGGGTCAGCTGTGTGCAAAGCAAGTGTTTTTATGCCCTGTGCTATCTCACCAACTTCAGGCTTACATTTTACATCAGGTTAAATGTATTTGATATGGCACATTCTTACTACCTGAATCCCAATGGTCAAATGTCACATGACTCACTCATTCGTGTCTGAATTCAGAAAGCACTTTGCTTTAGCGGAAATGACTGTTAGGTTTCAAAGGACTGAAATGTAAATACAGGGGGAAAACAATGAGAAAGCAAAAAGAAAAAGAAGAAGTTATCCTAGTCAGCACATGGCTGCCTGCCTGCCAATGAGCTGATGATACTATTAATAAAGATGCTTAATAGATGTTTGCTACGTGTTGAATCATTCTTCATCCTTTCTTTACATTTTGTCCTTCACAACAAAGCTGCTCTGTGCTGGAGATGCTGTACACTAAGGCTCTTCAATTAAACCCAAAGCCCAAATTCAAACAGCGAAGGGGAGGAGTAAAGGCGGAGAGGAGCGGTCCAGCCTTGGGAGTATCTGCTCACCACCTCTGCAGGGGTTGGTCAATGGCAAGCATCAGAACAGAGGGAAGCTGATGCAATGGACCATCTGGATAGGAGTGAAGGCCTATGATACCCAAGGACGGTGCCCCATTCCAAACAAGCAACTGGGGGCTGGATGGTAGAGACAGCTCAGCAGCAGGAAGACACTGGCCTTGCATGCAGCCAACCCCTGGTTTTAACCCCCAGCACCAAAAAATAGTTCTCAGAGCACCACCAGGAGTGATTCCTGAGCATAGAGTCGGGAATAGGTGCTGAGACTAACAGGTAAGGCCCCCAACACCAGCAAAAAAAAAAAAAACCAAAAAAACAAAACCACCACAAAAACTGGGGGTTATGAGGGGGTGAGACAAAATGTTGTTATTAGATCTCAAAATGCAGGCATCTACTTTTAAGAGCCCCAACAAGCACTTTTGTAAGCACTGTGTATGTGCATGTGTCCGTCCACATACGTGTATTTCTGGTTTGTGGCCACAACTTTGAGCTCAGTGCTCAGGGAGCTGGGTAGTGATATAGATGAAACAGGAGGCCCCTTCTTGCTCGAAACGCAGCACTGTAGTTGAGTAAAGATCCCAGCCCAAATCCAAAGGTAAGTTAGCATTGTATTAAAAATGTATTACTGCAGTTAAAAAAAAAAAAAAACTAAACATTTTTCTTCTTAATTAAAAATGAGCGGAGGGAGGAGGCCTGGAACTCTCCAGGCTTTGTTGCATGGCTCTGTGGGTCAGTCCAGAGATGTTTGAGGGCTATGGTGATACCAGGGATCAAACTCAGGGCCTCACACATGCTAGATACTCTCTATCACTGGAGCCCTATCGCTGGCCTTTTATTATAAAGTTTCTTTACTTGCTCAGTAATTTGCTTATTTTGGATGATTTCTCCTCCTTCCGGAACACTTTTAGGCCTGGGATGTCATTGTGGACGTCGGCTCAAAAGTTGCACCTTTTTTACATGCACAGCCGGTCAGAGAGGCTCAGAACACAATCTCTGCCCTCCTACTTCCATGGCCCCTGGCCCAGCAGGTTCCATATTTAAAGGGTCTTCCCCCTATTCCTATATCCTGGGTAGATCTAGGTACTGTATAGCAAAGTACTATTCTTGCTCCACTTCATGCCATATCATCTGCCCGAGGATGGGGCCGCCAAAGCTGTATCTTCTACACATACACCGCTCCTGGCCAGGAGTGCCCGGGATAGTGTATGTGTAAGTTAAAAGAGCAGAGTCTCACTGTTACAACCTCTCTGCTCTAAGCCAGTTTCCCACTGCAGGACAGTGTTGCCCAGGTACATGCAGTTTGTGGACCTCAAGTCCTGGGTCACGCCGTTTGGTAGGGGAAGGGTCTGGCCTCCAAGTGCAGAGACCTGGGTTTGCCTTCCTGTGCAACGGTGACAGCATGGCAATGGGAGGGATGCTTGCTTTTGATTTTCTCTTCGACTTTTGGAACATGATGTTCCTGGCAGTGCCTAGGGCTTACTCTTGGCTCTGGGCTCAAAGGTCACTCTGGCAGTGCTTAAGAGACCGTATGTGGTGTTAGAGGTCAAACCTGGGCTAGTCCCAGCTGAGGCAAACACCTTACTCACTGGGAGTATCTCTCTCGCAGGAGAGGGATGCTGACCATCCCACCTAACTCCTGGGTCTTGGGCTAGCAGGAGGAGACTGGTGGAGTGGCACCTGCAGCGGAAGGTTTCGGTGGTGACAATATGGCTCTCAAGCCAGAGGCCAACAGAGAGCAGGCAGGCTTCCCTCCTGCACCCGCGCTCCATCATTCAAATGGCAGAGACTAAGGGCGAAGGCTTTGATGCCACACGTGCCACGGTGCAGATCCTTAGGCACCGCTGGAGCTATGTGATGTAGACAAGGCACCAGGCCTCTTGGAGCTTCACCCTTAATTTTTTTTTTCAGTTTGGATTATGCTGGGAAATGCTCAGGGGTTGCTCCTGGCTCTGCACTCAGAAATTATTCCTGGTGGTACTTGGGGGACCACCCGAGATGCTGGGCACCGAACTTGTGTGCAAGGCAAATGCCCTCCCTGCTGTACTCTATCACTCCAGCCTGAGCTTCAGGTTTCTGATTTGAAAAGCAATTAATAGGATTCTTTCAGAACTGCTCAGAGAAGTGAAAAAGAGAAAGAAAGAAAAAAAAAGCTTGCACAGACAGAGCCTAAACAAAGGACCAGGAACACAGCAAAAGTCTGGCACAACAGGATTTATATATCTGCCCCACTGTTTGAAATCAAGGGTCAACAAAAAACAGACATAAATTAGTAAGTTTTGATGAGCAGGTCAGCATTAATAAAGTCATGAAGAGAATCGCGGGGACTCCTGTGTGGTGTTTGAAGCACCCCACTTTGACCTGGCTGATTTGCTACCCTTGCGCCCGACTGGGTCGCTCACCAGTGGGGCATGCTCCTGGTCCTGGGGACAAACCTTCATTTCCTACCTGTGGAGTGGTACGGAACGGCACCGTGCCTTGCAGTCACCCTTCACTTCTGGCCATGTGCTGGGTGAGGCTGAGTGGCAGTAGGCACGTGCCACTGTCCTGGGCTGCCCGGGGCCAGAGCCTGAAGCCGCCCTGACCACTGCACTGGGCACTGCCCCTTCTTCCCCAGCTGCTCTGTGTTGGGCAGAGGAGAAGGACACGAGCACCTCCATCTCTCTAACACTCTCCTCCATTATCAACGCTTTTGTTACATATTTACCTATTTTATTCTTATTTTTCTAATTGAGTCACCGTAAGATACACAGTTACAAAGCTGTTCATGATTGGGTTTCAGTCATACAATGACCCAACATCCATCCCTCCACCAGTGTCCATTTCCCACCACCAGTGACCCCAGTTTCCCTCCTGCCACACCCCTTCCCCCAGCCTGCCTCTATGGCTCAATGGTGGGCACTTTCCCTCTCTCTCTTCCCTCCTTCCTTCCTTCTGGGCACTCTGATCTGCCACACGGATCTGAGAGGTTATCACGTCTGTTCCTTTCTTACCTTCTCGGGTTTGCTCTGGCGGCTGAATCCATACCTCCTGCAGGCCAGAAAGGAAAAAGGCATTTCATCACTATTTCAGACCACATGCATTTGGTCCAATATCTTTTGGTTGGATTTTTGACGTGATTTGTACCCAGGACAATGCTGCCTGTCTGGTGACTTGAGAAAATGTTTTAAGTGTCTAGGCCATAATCATAGTCCACTGCCTGTGAGTTCAAAGCCAGTCTACTTGCCATGTAAGCACCATTAATGGGAACGCAGATAATGCAGAGTGCAACATCTCCTTTAAAGGCCATCATTAGTCTCTGAATCGGAAACTACATTTCACACCTCCAGTTTAAGCTCCAAGGCTTAAAAAATGTCGATGTAAACACAGGAGGATGTGTTTGCTCAAGCTAAGCGTGCTCTCTGGGGAGCAGATTCAGCATCCAGTCGAGTCCATTTGAAAATTCCCAAACATAATTCAAGTGTGATGCCAATAATGATGTGTGCTCCCTTCAAATGATCTTAAATTCAAAGAAATCCACAAATGTGTTTTAGTTTAAATTAGTTCTTTCAGCTTCTAATTAATATCAACACTTTTTTTTTAAGAAAAAGGAGAGCAACCCCAAAACCACTCAATCTTGCGCCAAAGCATAGAGCTGAACACCCAGACTCACTTACCTTTAAATCAAGTTTAAATGCACCCAGGAAATAAGAAAATCAGGAACAAGAAAAAGACATGAAAGCTGGCATGACCTTCGCTGACTGAACCAGGGGGCTGCCTCCTACATGGTCGCCCCCCCGCCCCCACCCCCACAGCTTCTCCCCAGTCCTGAGCTGTCTCTCCACAGGCCTGATCTGTACTGAGGAAACCTGCCCCGTGAGAGACAAGGTGCTCTCCACACTCACCTTCCCACCTGCTGCCTACTGAGAGCTGGGCCCGCACCAGGCCTTTCTTCTTCCTTTTTGACTCACTGCTCAGCACTGAAGCTGCCTCCTTCCCAAGGCAGCTGCCCCCACATGGGTCCACTCATCCCTGCACTGGAACATGTCCCGTCCGCCCCGCCCCCTCCCCAGGGGACAAGCTGGTGCAATGGCCTGCCTGGCTGTCTGCACCCTCCTGCAGAGCACTGAGGCAACTTTCTCGCATCTTCTATTTCCAAAGGATATGAAATAAGTAAACTGAAAGAGGAGAGAAAATGCAGAGAGATCCAGCAGCCAAACATACCAATGGACCTTGCTGCACACTATCATCTAAATGGAGAAACCGGGAAAACAGCAACAGCAGCAGCAACAACAACAACAACAACAACAACAAATGACAAAAACAACAACCAGCTGCCACACGGGCTTATCCGCAGGACCAAGTCCAGCAGGGGGAGCTTAAAACAGGAGCCTCCACTGACATCCAGTGACGAATCTTAGTGCAGATTCTGAGAACTGGATTAGATTAGTCAGTATCAAATTTATTTTCCTAGAGTGGAATGATGGGAAAACAAACCACACCAAACCACAACCACCAGCAGCAGCAAACCCCCGCAGCAGCCCCTCCTCCTCTGCACCAAGGGCTCTGAATGCCAGCCAGGTGTCTCCCATCACAGGGGCACGTGCTGAGATTTTGCAGGCACAGCAGCCTAGATACGGAGACAGAGGGCAGGCAGAGAGGATCCGTGTGCCGGCGGGGGAACCACAGTAGAGGTGACCTGTTTCTGGAGCCAGCAGCTGTCACCGAGGAGTCCTGATTTCGGCAAGAGTGGCCTGGCCTCTGCCTCCCCAGTCCACAGACCTCCAGTCTGTCTGCTGACCAGGGAGGGAGCCTGCGCCATGAAGCCCAGGGGAGCTTCCCTGGGGATGGACCCCTGAGGTCAGTCATCCTCAGGCTGGTCATCGTTAGGGAAAACCGCACCCGCCATCCTGACTACCATCGATGGCACGGGCCAAAGAGCCAACCCTAAACTCAGAAATCTCTTTTATTTGGGGCGGGAACACCACCAGTGGTGCTCAAGGCTCACTCCTGGCTCTGTGTTCAGGAATCAGTCCTGGCAGTGCTCAGGGACCATAAGTGGTGGCAGGGACCGAACCTGAGCTGTCTGTGTGCGAGACAAGCGCCCCCGTCTGCTGTATTTCCATTCTAGTCCCCAAACTTAGAACTTCTAAACCAAAACAACTGAACTGTTGTCAGGCCCCGGTCACGGGGAGGGAGCTGCTGTGACCCTTTCTCACCTCCGGGAATTCGAGTTTGCACACAAGGGAAAAGGAAAAGTACGAACGTTACAAACCGGGAAACCCCACAACATCTCCTTAAGGGAGCTGGCCCTGAAATGTGGCTATATTTGGGCCATATGTGACCCACATGGAGGATCTCTGCAGCGCTGCTTCACTGAGAACAATGCAGCTCCCCCCATCCCACTTCTGGAGGGAGCTCCGCTGGAAAGAACTCGTTGCTGTGTTCAGAGAATGCAACTTACGGCTCCAAGCTCAGAGATGCCCGTCTCTGGTTGCTGCTGCGGTCCTGAAATGCTTACTAATTAATCACCACTTACTAGTTCTTACCCAGGAGCCCAGAGCGTCCATTTCATACTGCTCCCTGTAAGCTGTCTAGCCAGTTAGGTGGTTCTTGATTCAGTTCACAGTGGCAACCAGGCATAGCCATGCCGCTAGCTGAAGGCCAGAACCCACAACTTCCTTTGAATAATAAGGCAGGCTACCTGTTTTCAGGAAGGGCCTGACCCCACACTACAACTCAAAACCAAAAAACAAAACCAAGTGACTGTTGTGCTTCCATTTTAAAAGTCGAACAGGGGCTGGGATGATAGTACAGTAGGTAGGACGTCTGCCTTGCGTGCACCTGAGCCGCGTTCAATTCCCAGAGTCCCACATGGTCCCCTGCGCACTGCCAGGAGTGATTCCTGGGCTCAGGGCCAAGACGTCGGGGTGTGCACATCCACCCCCCCCCATTGCCAAACAAAAACAAACCATTTAGAAATAAATGACGGAATAATGAGCCAAGTAACTTAATTTCCTTCTGGTTCTCTCTAAGACTCAGTGTCCAGGTGCTGTGGGCGGCTGCTGCAGGGGGCAGTGAGCAGCGAGGCTGTTAGTTCCAGCTGCCCACCAAAGGTGGGGATGGGGCACAGCAGCACACGGCACACAGTCCCAGCACAAAGGAAGCCCCGGGAGACATACTCACATCAAGGAACCAGTGACCCTACGTAGGAAATGCAGGACATAAATGACCCGTTCATACCCAGGCGCAACCAAAACATTCAAAAGTATTTTCTTACATGTTCTTAAGTAGAAACGGAGGAGAAAGATTGCTTTTCAGGCATTCTTGGAAAGTGACAGAACTATTTCTGAATCCTTCCTGTTCCTGCCCAGGCCAATGCTTCACAGGAAACTAAAACTATTACCGTAAGAGTGCAAATAAAACTGCGGCACCTGCTTGCAAGGTGTTAAATGAAGACTTCCTAGCAAGCAAAAGGGACACGTAGGGCAGGTTATCCTTAAGTGCCCAAACACTCGGACTCCAAGAGGAGGGCAGTGCCAGGGCTCTATCCCAGGCTTCCAGAGAGGGACTTCCAAGGTCAGGCAGCTCTGCCACTACCAGGGTGGTGACCCAGAAGGAGTGAAGTGGGAAAGATGCCCCTGCCGTGGACAGCTCTGGCCACAAACAGCTCAGGCGGGTCAGCACCCAGTTAATCTCAACGGAGCAAATGGGACCCACTGTCCTTTTCAACGGTTGCACAAAACTGACCCTTGGGTCTTGGGTCTCGCTCCTTACCTGCCATATTCTAACAGCGTAGCATGGATCCGAGATCCTTCATCCAGCAACTCCTCTGCTCCCTGCTGGCGCTTGTACTTCCGACGGGGTTTGTAAACGTCCTGAGAGAGTGAGGCAGAGAGGTGACTGAGTGTGAGAAGGTGCTCTGTCTTCTGGGACTGCTGGACACAGCTCTGGGTCAAGGCTTTTCCCACCAAGGTGCACGTACAGCTCTCGGGAGCCAGCACCTCTGACTTGCAGAGACCGAGCAAATATTTCCACCCGACCTGTTGTTTGTCAACTTTATTTAAACTAGGTATTTTTGTTGTTGTTCAGTGATACTTTAATATTTTTAATGTTTTATACAGATTCAAGGGACTGAGGGGTGGATAGTTTAAATGTCACTTTTTGGTTTTTGGACCACACCTGGCTAGGCTCAGCACTCACCTAATAACAACTTAAAAAGTGTTAAGTTTTCCCTGAGAAAAATGTATAAAGTTTTATAAAAATATAAAATACAAAAACCTGCACTGACATGTTAGCATGTAATTTAGTTATAAACACAGAAGCAAATTTTGTTATAAACATAGAACATGAAAAAGATAGGCAGGCAGGCAGACAGACAGACAGACAGACAGACAGACAGACAGACAGACAGACAGACACACACACACACACACACACACACCCCTCCTAAACAAAAGCCATAGCAGGGCTGTAGCATGTGCTCAATAAATGTAGATCTATACCTCACATGACTTAGCCATTCGACCCAAATAAAGATCCATCTATAACATAGAAATTACTAATTATTACTAGCTACAGGTAGTAGCTAATGAAGTATTTTATGCTATACCTTTATGCTAATGAGATATTTTAGCTGTTTGACCAGATCACGTCTTTTCTTTTTTCTTTTTTTTTGCTTTTTGGGTCACACCTGGCAATGCATAGGGGTTACTCCTGCCTCTGCACTCAGAAATTACTCCTGGCGGTGCTAAGGGGAACCTCTGGAATGCTGGGAATCGAACCCAAGTCGGCCGTGTGCAAGGCAAACGCCCTACCCACTATGCTATCGCTCCAGTCCCCCAATTTTTTTTTTTTGGTAGATCACGTCTTTTCTACTACTAGAGTTCAATACATCTCATTTTTACCTGGACATCACAAGCATCAGTATTACACAAGGTATCTCCAGACAGAGACATATTTATTCAATTAGAACTGTTCTTACCGTAAATAATGTTGGTAAACTTTATTATCTACTCTATAACAAAAAGTTTCAAATATATAAAATAACCTCTCTGTAAAACATACTACCTAATCTGAACTACTCTGTGGAAAAGGAAAGATGCCACGGGGCTGTTTCGTATAAATTACTGGCCCAAGTGTTCTCGGGTCTGTCACTAGTGTCTCCATGAACAGAAGCTATAAATAACAACAGATTTAGGGGGAGATGAAAAACACAATGAACCCATATGACGTCAGCTGCTGCATATGATTTGATTTCCACTGAGCACTACTATTAAAGCAGGACTATAAAATTGAACTTAACTGCTATCTTCCCAAGTTACCACTGATAGTGTCAAGAACCCAAGGCAGGAAATTGGATTCTTCTAAAAAAAGAACAAACTCCAAAATAATAACACAGTGAAGACAACAGCTACAAGGACCTTTTATTCTGTCAGACACGACAGTGCTGGCCTTTGTGTAATTATTCCTCACAGTTTAAAGCACCTCAGGTGTGTTTTAACCTTTTTCATTTTCTGAGTAAGTTACCAGGCAGAAGCAAGGCAGATGCTATTATCTCCATTTTACTACAGAAACTGAAAATAAATAATTTGTCCAGGATCATTAGGAATACCCTGTGCTCAAGCATCACTCCCGGCAGGGCTTGGGGACCCTCTGTGGTTCCTGGGATGCAACCTGGGTCTGGAGTGCACAAGGCAAGCACCCAACCTCTCGCAGGCATTTAGTCACTGCGCAGCCATTCCAGCACAGCCTTCTTTCGACTCACTACACAATCTGATGTTGCCATGCGGACCATTGCAATGAAACATAGGTCATTAAATGTCAGCTAGAAAGAACTATTACTAAGTAGGAGAGTAAATAGGAATTGTGAACACTAAAGTTCACAATTTAAGTTTTGTCTCTGCTTTTATGTTACTCAGGTATATGACCGTGAGAAAAGCTGTTTCCCTCAATGGACTTATTTCCTTATCTCTCAACTGAGGGTTGGGTCAACAGATCCTGGAAGACACTCCGACTCTCTCAACCTATATTCTTTTTATTTATTTTTATTCTTTAAAAAAAAATTAATGAATCACCTGAGATAGTTACAGACTTACAAACTTTTGTGATTACATTTCAGTCATACAATGGTCAAGTACCCATCCCTCCACCAGTGCCCATTCTCCACCACCAATGTTCCCAGTATCCCCCCCCACTACCTTCACCTCCACCCCATTCCCCCCAAATCCCCCCCACCTCTGTTGCAGGCACATCATTCCCTCTTACTTTCTCTCTCTTCTGGGGTGTTACGATTTGCAATACAACCTATGTTCTTCTAATTCTTCAAAGAGGGGGCCAGGGAGATAGCTCAATGGACTGAGCTGATGTTTTACATGCAGGAAGCCTGAGCACTGTCATGTATTCGCAGGAGTAACCTGTGAGCAACAAACACCAAACCAAGCCCATGCCCTCACCCCTAATGAAAAAAAAAAGCAAAAAAAAAAAAATCTGATTTGGAAACTGAGCACAGCCAGGCGTGTTCCCCCAAGCAAACACAAAACAAACACTTACTTTTCTTCATTAGTAGTGGTAGAAATAATAATGGCTAAGACTTAATGGTAGACTGGTGCCACGCATGTTCTGCCTGACATACAGAACTGTCTACTTGACCATCACACCTTTGGAACTATCTTTGATTTCTTGAACAGAGGATGCTTTGTTTAAGCAAAGGTTAAATAAATACCTTGCCCGCTGTTACAAACACAGTAAGTGTTGTGAGAGGACTCCTGAGTAATCTGTTCAGATGGCTTAGAATCCTGGTGGACTTGGATCCTGGATCTCAGCAGAACACACAGGACCAATGTTCAAACATTAAAGTGCTCCCCTTCCAGTCATAGATGCCTACCCAGGTCTGGATCTGGATACGAGCCAAGCTTATCTGTCAAAACAACTCCTCTGGCAAATGCCATGGAGCCAGGGAGGACAGCAGAAGGGTGGATCCCCACAGGGAGTCCATAGCAGAGCCCAGAGAGCTAGTCCCACAGGTTACCCCTCTGAGCAAACAGAGCAGGACGAAAGAGTCACAGCCAGCCTGTCACCCTAGGGGGCAGACCACACCCAGTTCAGCAGGAAGTGGCCTCCACTGACTTCGAAAACTTTCTCCAAGAGCCCAGCCCCGAGGTCAAGAAAAATGTCATACGTCATACTTATGACAAGGACAAAGACATGACGAGGGATCGGCGACTGGCAATCTGTAGAGAACAACATGCCTCACAAACACGGCAGGAGTCGGGGAGTGCCATTTTCCCTAGAGACACGCCCAGATCTTGATCCTCTTCTACTCTCATTTATGACCGCAGGGGAGCCAGTCATTTACTCCTGGAGGGTGCTACAAACCCTACCCCAGGCCTTCACCATCTGCACTGAACAGCGTAACAGAAAGGGTGTCAACATGTCATGCAGCTTCTCTTCCCAATCTACCTCTACCCCCAATTTTTTTTCTTAGTGAAGCAAAATAGTTTTGTATTGAAATATCCTACCCCATTTTTTTTCCTTAATGAAGCAAAATAGTTTTTTATTGAAGTATTTTTAGAGAGCTGTGTGTATGTGAGAACGAGAGTGTGTGTGAGAGAAAGAGAGAGAGAGAGAGAAAGAAGAGATAGAGAAAAAGAGAGTAAGAGAGAGAGAAAGGTGTTCAAGAGAGTACACAAGCTTCTTCAGAGGGTGGAGAGAAAGGCCCTCCACTTAAAATTCGGAAGGGCTCTTTGGGATAAAAAAAAGGAAAAAAAGTTAACACAGACTGGCCTGAGGGTATGTGAGGTCACAGGATTGACCTCTGGGGGAAGCTGCTATTCTCATCTCTTGACTCGAATTATGTCAAGACAGAACTTGCGCAAGGCTCAGGAACATGGGCCTGAGGTTGGCCAGCACCGGTCAGTGGGGACTGCACAGCGGAGCCCTCCTCAACCTCGAGCCTCCTGGACCTTCCTCACCACATTGAAAAATATGCCGAGGCCATTTCTCCTCCATGTTCTGTTATCTGCAATATGTGTCCTTGGCATGTTTCTCAACTGAGCGAGCTCACCATTCTCCCTCATGAATCTGAGATTCCTGAAAAACCACTAGGAAAGTAAAAGCTGTTCCCTCATTCTAGCTCTGCGAAAGACTAGAGCATTTCTTCAAGGATGGGTAAAGCTAAGAAGTCAATTTGAAAACTGTTCAAATGTTGACTTGATTTTCATTATCATTTTTCTTTTGGAGCCACACCTGGCTGTGCTCAGGGTTTACTCTTGGCTCTGTATGCAGGGGTCATTTCTGGCAGGACTTGGGGGACCATATGGACTGCTGGGGATCAAACCCTGTCAGTCATTTTCAAGGCAAGCACCGTACTCACTGTACTATCTCCCCAGCCCATACAGATAGATAGATAGATAGATAGATAGATATAGATATAGATATCTATCTCTATATATATTTAAACTATTTTAAAAAGAGGGAGTATCTAAGCAAGACAAAGTAAAGGCATTATGGTGGACACAATGGTGTCAAGTAAATACATAAGAAAGGAAGACTATTTACCAATTTCCATCTATTCTCCATTTGGACAATAAAAAGGGGGGTCATCCGATGGTGACCACAGTGGATATTCTCAAGAAAGGGCTGACTAAGAGAGCTCCAGCCGTTCACACACGTCTGCGCCTCTGGGACTGGGATAAAAACCAGCCAGTCCCAAAATAAGTCAGGGCTATTAACTGCAAACTGGTTCCAGGAACATGTGCAAAGTCAGAGACCAGGTGAGGAGAGAAGACTGGAGAAGCAACAAGTTCTGCTGTGTCCGAGGAGTCCTGTGCACCATCGAAATCTGGCCGCCTCTCCCTAGCTGTGCAACGCTGAGGAGAATTTATGAACCTGTCCAGGCCTCACCTTGCTGATTTATGATTTATAAAGAGGAAATAATGATACATAACTGGCTGAGTGTTGTTACAGGGTAAATGGGATTAAGCTTGTAAAATGGTAAAATGACTAACTGGCTGCTATGAGCAGAGGGCTCTCGGTCAACACACAGGTTATACGCTTCATTGCTGAACCTCCCGAGCGGCAGTCAGGAGGCCTCGGGTCCCAGCAATACTTGGGCAAGAGCTCCAGTGGTTCAGTGCTCAGGCCCGAGGCCGTGGTGCTGCCTGGAGCCTGTGATGCTCAGGGGCCCCCAGGGGTACACACAGTCTATGCCTGAGAGACCCAGGGGTGTTGGGGAGCAAACCCAGGTTGGTTTGCTTCCGCACCATCTGCCCAGCCCCTACATTATTTCCTAAAAGGCTGGATCTAGGAATCTGGATTCTATCAGTCTGACCTATTTTATTTATAATTTATGATTCACTCTTCACATACACACACACAGAATTGGGATTCTTACTAAAATAAATAAACGCTGTGAGATCAGGCTGGAGAGAGCACAGCAGGCAAGGAATTTGCTCTGCACGCCCCCGCTTCTGACTCTGGTTTGATCTCTGGTACCCTCAGCCTGCCAGGAGCGATTCCTGAGTGCAGAGGCTGGAAGAGGAAACTTCCTTCAGAAGCGGAGACTTGTATAGAGTCACAGCCTGTGGTCGCTGAAGAAAGACTATTCCTTTTACTAACCGGAGGGAGAGTGACGAAACCCCCGAACCAGTGGGCAGTTCTGAGACTGACTCACATGAATAAGCGAGAATGCACTGCAACTCTGCAACCTCTCACGTGCTTCCAGAATTCTTCTCTCAAGGCAGCAAGAAAGCATTGAAGAAGAGGTGGGGGGAAAAGGATGGAAATCAGTGGCTAGAACTCAGAAACCCAAGAAGACAGCATCTGCATGTGAGGAAGTGTTTTCAGCAGAAAGGGAAAAAGGAAAACAGAAAAGCCCAAAGGTCAACTCTTGACATCCATACGTATATTCTATTATTCCTACTAAAGATGTATTGGCTGTTAAGGGAGGACTATGTTCATGATTAAAACGAGAAATAAGCTAATATGAACTATTAGCTGAAAGAGAAGTTTCCCCCCATCTTCCTTTATCTCCCCATTGTGTTCTAAGCAGCTGCCAACATCATTTCTGCCTCAAGGCGCATACGTCTGGCTACAGGGTTGGGTTTGTATCCTGGATCCAGCTCCACAGTGAGACCTAGAGCGATTTGCATGACCTATCTGTGTGCCTCAGTTTCCACATCTCTGAAGGCAGCAATACTTTATAAGGTTCTTGTGAAGACCAGGAAGTTACCTGTAAGTGCTTGGAACAGAGTCTAGGCAAAACACATGTTTTCATCATCACTATCTTCTTAAGTTCTAGGCTATCACATCACCAACCAGAAGTTGACAAAAAAAACAACAACAACAAAAAAATGCAACAACCTTCATTACAAATAAAAGAAGACTGGACATATTTAATGGGCAGAGAGAGGCCAGGCCCAGCCTCACTGTAGGATGGTCAACAGCTACACTATTCAGGGTGAGAAGTCAAAAAAACTGTATTTGGGGCATGGCGGCTACTGAGATAGCATACAGGTCAGAGCACTGGCCTTGCACATGGTCCATCCTGGGCTGATTCTTTGAACTGCATACGATCTCCTGAGCACTGCCAGGAGAGACCCTTGAGTGTAGAGGTAGGATTAAGTCCTCAGTGACGCTAGGTGTGCCCTACCTCAAACCTTTTTTTTTTTAAATTTTCTATCCAAGGTTCAGAGTGAGGTTTATATCAGGAAATGAATTAAACATGATACTTCCCCTTGTATGTACTGTTTTTGAATAGGTAGTACACACTATCAAATTAAAAAAATTCGGGGTTCTCAAGGTGATGAGAAGTCCCTCTCCCCGGCTCCTCAGTGCTCGGTGTCAGAGGTAGTACTGTCAGCTGGTTCTTGAATGGTCTCAGCACTCAGGCCCTAAGACACACTGCAGCAGACAGCAGGCTTGTGTTGTACACGGCTGACCTGGTTCAACCACTGGCTCCTGACGTGGCCTTGTGAGGCCTGCAAGGAGCCTGAACACAGAGCCAGAGGAAAGTTAAGGAAGGGGAGAGGGAAGGGAGGGGAGGGGAGGGCAGCGAGTGGAGAGGGAGAGGAAGAGAGAACAGAGAGGGAGGAGAAGGAAGGTGAAAGGAGAGGAGGGGAGGGAAAAGGAGGGGAGGGGAGGGGACAGGAGGAGAGTGGGGAGGGGACAGGAGAGGAAGAGAGCGGGAAGGGGAGGAGAGGAGACGCACAGCTGACAGTGTGGTCTAGAGCACAGGCCAGGCCTGCAGGACTCCCGCACACCCACCCGAGGTGAGCTCAGGGGCGGCCCCAGGGGACGGAGCCCCAAGGGAGGTTCGGAGGCTGTCAAGCTTGGTTCTCCAAACAGGAACTTACCCAGAGGTCAACAACTGTCTTGATGGCTTTTTCTTTCCTCTTTAGGAAGTCATCATCCTGTAAGACAAAACAAATCCTGTCTGCAGACCAGAAACCCAATAAGAACGCTCAGAAATCTGTCCTCTAAATGGACTTCTCAACACTGAGGGTACGTGGAAGAAGTCTCGGTTTTCTGAGCAATCAGAATAAAACCAGCTGGGTAAAAGCTGGGATTTCTTGGTAGCAGAAGAGATCCTGACGGCTGGTTAGAAAAGGGGAGCAAAGAGTGCCATGGTGAAAACCTGGTGTTCTTATTTCAGATCCTTAGGAACTCTGGCCTTGAAAATGTATCCTCACCTCTCTTATGCTTTAGCTTCTTCATTGGTAAAGTGGAGACACCACCACCTTATTTTAGGGGCAGTCTAAGAATTACAAAATCTGAGAATTACTAAGAAAAGCAAAAATGGGGCCAGGGAAGTAATTCAGTGCCAGAGACATGCTTAGTGCCTACCAGGCCCTGAGCTGGATCCTGGCACCGCAGGTCCCATGACCACCACTAGGGACAGCCCTGATGGTCCCCAGCACCGCTGGAGTAACCACTGAACTGTCAGGTCCATATTTCCAGGCCAAGCATTGCCAGGAGTGGCACCCGGGCCCTACAGCACCAGTGGAAGTGGTCCCTTAAAAAAAAAACCAAAATACCTATTTGTGTGTGCACATGAATATACACATATGAATGTGTATATTCATGTATAAATATGTGTGTAAATGTGTATATTCATGTATAAATATGCACATGTGTAAATAAGCATAAGTATGTGTATACTCATGTATAAGTATGTGTATATGTATGTAAATACATATACATATATATACTTATGGTGTTGCAGTTTTTTTCTTTTTAATTGGGGGGACACCACCCAGTCTCTGCACTGAGGAATTACTCCTGTTGGTGCTTGGGGGACCGTACAGTATCCCAGGGATTGAACCCTGACCAGTTGTGTACAAGGCAAGTGTCCAATCCACTGTAATATCCCTCCAGTCCCCAAAGTCTTATTGCAACTACAATAATTACAATTCATTACAATTCTAGATGTCCAAAATTAAGAGGAAAAAAATTAAATTGTAGGACTATACTCCCTGCGCATGGAAAGAGGCAGCTATAAGCTGTAAGGAGCCTGGAGGTCCAGTTTCAGTACTGAGGAGGGAGGGGTCGGAGATGCTAAAAAGTGACCTGGGAGTACAGAAATCTGTGGTTATACTCGACTCCTCTTCTCTCCGACTGGGGAACCTACGAGTGGACTCTTGGTTGGAAAACCAGAGGAAAGTAGAACACTAACCTCAGGAAGACTGTAGGTTTTCTGGAACTGGGATATAGAATATGAGCGGATGTAGTCACCCATCTCTTCTTTTGTTTCTATAGCTCTCTTCACCAGCCACTAGGGAAGAAAGTTAGAAAATACAGGTTAATAGGAGTGACACATCATCGTGTGAAGGTCAACTCAAAATTGGTGCAACTTGTGAGTCCAAATGACCCAAACTGAGCCTACTGAGTGATGAGAAGCTATAAACACATACTCACGACAACCAGCTAGGAGGCTTGAGATGGGAGGGGCCGGTGGACCTTGAGCTGAGCCACTGGCTAAAGCTTTAAAGCCTCCCTCCATATTCTCAGGCCTCAGTTCCCTCTCTCGGCAAAACGGAAGCAAGATTATCAATTCCTTTCCCCTCGCCCATGAAACCACAAGTACTAGAATGCTTTCCACATCTCTGAAGGCACACAAATATAGCCTTTCCCCCATAAACACCTGACTCTCCCAGCAAATCTTTTTTGTTTTATTTGGGGTGGGGCGAGCAACCTATTGGTTCTGGGGACTACTTCCAGGTGTGTGTTCAGGGGGTGTTCCCAGTGGTACCCAGGGAACCAGGCTGTGCTGGGGCTTGACCCTCCCCGACATAAAAGTATGTACTTGGTCCTTTGACCTACCTGTCTTCTACAGCAAAAAATAATGTAATTCTTTAAAAAAAATTTTTGGAGGTAGAATAATATAATATAGGTCCCAGATATTATTTGATTCCTGTATCTACTATACTAGGATCACCACCAAAAGTCTAGCTTTGATCTCTACCACACAATTGATCCTTTAACCAAATGCTTTATATGCTTACTTCCCACCCTCTTCTGCTCTGGAAATCAACATTTATTCTCATAATCTAAGAGTCTTTTTTTTTTTTAAGTTGCCGTTCTCTTTTGCCACTGTGCCTCCAGACAGGATCCAAAGACGAATTTTTTAATTTTGTATCTGGGTTTTATGGAGACTTACTTTGCCCTCCTGGGTTAGCCTCTTACGGCATGACATCAGCTTAAAAGGGCACAGGAAGGAAAGCAAAAGTTTGTTCTCACTTGATTTTTTAATTTTCCCTTTGGGTAAAATAATACAGAATTTGTTTCTCTCTGTTTGACTTATTTCACTGAGAATAATGCTCACCATAGCCAACCATGCTGCCACAAAAGGAAGATTTTACTGGTAGTCATGTTTCACGTGGTTAACAATGGGCCACCTACAATGGTAAGTCATTCCAACCAGGCTACACCACTCAGCCTAGGTATAGTTATTGCCTAGTAGGCAATAATAGCTAGACCCATGTGTAATTACATTCTGTGATGTCCATATGAACTGGAGCGATAGCACAGCAGGTAGGGTGTTTGCCTTGCATGCGGCCAACCCGGGTTCGATTCGTCCATCCCTCTCAGAGAGCCCAGCAAGCTACCGAGAGTATCTCACCCACACGACTGAGTCTGGCAAGCTCCCCATGGCGTATTCGATATGCCAAAAACAGTAACAAGTTTCACAATGAAGACGCTACTGGTGCCCGCTCGAGCAAATTGATGAACAACAGGACAACAGTGCTACAGATGTCCATACAAAGATGAAACTATCTAAGGGTGTATATCGCAGAACACATCCCTGTCACTGAGCAATAGATAGTTACGTATACATACATTGCATATGTGATGTGATGTGATGTGATGTGTGTGTATATACACACACACACACATATATATAGAAAGAGAAATACATATACTTCACAGCTTTATTCATTGATCTATTAAGTTGAACAATAGACTGTTTGCAGATCTTTTATGTTGAAAATAACTGCAATGAACACTGGGGTGCAAATTCCATTTGGATAAAAGCTTTTATAGCCTTCCAATAAATAGGCTGAAGTGGAATTGCTAGATCATAAAGTATTTGTAGACTTAATTTAAAAATAATACTCATACTATTTCCTATAGTAGCTGTAGTAGCTACACAAATTTAATTGTAAGCTGTGACTTGATCTCCTACACTGCTTTCATCACATACTGAAGGAGAGAGAACTCCAGAGAACCCCTAATGTAAGACCTCATACACAGCAAAAATCTCTGAATTCAGATTCAAGAACTGAATATACCAGTAAACAGTCTGAGGCTTCAAGTTAGCATTATGACACAGTTTCTCTCATAGTGAGGACAATCTTACAAAATAATTTGTACTGACCTTGTTTTACAGAAGCTGCAACTCACAAATACATTATTTGCTCAGAGAGCCACAGCTAGCAAGCCAAGAATAATCTGTGTCACAACGTTTTTCTGTACCAGCAGGGCTCTGGCCAAATAGGTTTTACAAGCTGTTTCTCAGCTCGATCGGGCTGATAATACGTAGAAGTAGCTGATCTTCACTCACGACTACTTAAAACTCTGATGAATCCAAAGATGGATGGAGAGAAATGCACCCTGTGGAAGTTTCAAACTCTCTGAAGCTAAGAAAGCAAAGTACAAAAAGAACCTTCATTTCTCCTCCCTGACTTTTCATTCATTCCCTGTATGCCGAGAAACACGATGGAAGGGGACGCCACTGGTTAGGGCTGCGACTGTCTCTCCAGAGGACGCTCCCCCAGTACAAATGCAGGTTGGAGACAGTCACTTGGCTTCCCTGAGAGCACTGCCTCACTTGGCAGGACACAGCTACAGAGAAAAGCGAACGCATGGCACATAGCAGGGTGTCCACACAGTGACACAAAGAAACGCTTTCTCCTGGAGGGCAGTACGCTTGAGTAAAGATGTACTTAGGACGTAGCTGTCGAGAATAAAGGTGGCTGCAAATACAAGCTGCAGAATGTTCTTCTGTTATTAGTATCTTTCGCTTGTTTCCCTAATGCCTCGCCACACCACTTCCAAACAATGATCGCAGGCACTCATTCAAATCCAGAACTAATAAAAAAAACAATTAAGAAAATCCAGAAACCGGGGCAGAGAGTCAGACACCAATCCCAATGGTACCCAGTCCTCCCTGCACTTCACCCCCCCACCACTTCCCAGGTAACTACGGAGGCTGGTGTCCCCTCAATTCAATTTAGTGACAGGCTCCTTGGGATCAGCAGATCCAGCTCCCGGTCTTGTGCACGGTTCGCCTTTTCACCTATGCCCACATTAATTGCGTTCACACTGAGTGATGCCTGGGCGGATCCCGAAGGGCGTGATTCACAAAGTGACTCCTGTTCAGTCCCTGGATTCTCTGAGAGCACTGTTGGAGTGTTACCAGCATGAAGGGCGGGAGAGGGAACTTTTAGGATAGCCAAATTTTGCCACAGGTCCCTAACATTCAAGAAAAACATCTACCTTCCCCGAGGCACGTGCGGCATGAGAGAAAAAGCTGTGATCCCTCGGTCTACCAGGGAAGAGAAGTGAGATTTGTTTATCTCTTGGCCAGCACTCGGACACTAGTGCTGCGCTCTGCCAGAGGGCGCGGATGGAGCAGCAAGCAAGGGGAGTTCACAGGTTCCTAACTGTGCCTATAATTTTTCTTTCACTGATTTCCAGAGAAACAGGAAAAGGCTGTGGGCAGGCTGTGATGTTCTCAATTTGAAGAACTTCCCTTTGTGTTAAGATGGGTGGCTGGACACCCTTTCTTTCAGGAACAGACAGAGAAAGCACAATAGCAGTTCCCTTTTTTCCCCTCTTCTCTAGGGGTCATACTGAGAATGCCTGGGAGCTGTCAGGCACCAGTCTGGGGGTGTCGGGTAGGGGCTCTTTGGTACCGGGATCAAACTCAGGGTCATGTGCTTTCCCACTTAGGAGCAATATTCCCTGCCCAGTAGTTTCCTTCTAAAACATCAGTCCCTGGGGTGGGGAAAACAAAAGGGAGCAACTGTAGGTCGACTTCCATTTTTGCTTTTAATTTTTACAGGTCCAAGAAACTAAGAAATCTCGGCTGGAGAGTGAGTACAGCAGGTAGGGCGCATGCTTTGATCCTGTGCATCCCATAGGGTTCCCGAGCACCGCCCAGTGTGACCCAAAAAGAAAAAAAAAAAAGAAAGAAAGAAAAACTAAGAAATCTGATAAAACACTAGTCCACACGCTCACAAACGAACAGGACACCCTACTGCATCCCACTCATAACAGGAAATGTCACAGACAGTCAAAATGTCTCAATTAACAGAGTTTCTCTTCCCTTTTATCGCCTTTGTACAAGCGAGCTAGATGTTTACCCTGAAGTTCTAGTGTGAGGTTAAGTGATGTCTAATTAACAAACCCAGGCTTGAGGGGGGGCATGGTAACATCACGGTGTGACAGCACACAGTTTTCTAGAATAATCGGTACAGTCTCCCACTTCTGTGACATAAAAAAAGATCAGATGTCATCCACCCTCCCACCATGCACCACATCAGAGATATAGTCTAACAACCACACAGATCATTTATAAATTCCATTTATAAATTTATAAATTCTATGGGACACAATTCAAAGGCCTTGCCCAGGCGTAGATTACCAGTTTCAGTGACAAGAGGAAAACAGACACAAAGATATATAGAGAATTTAATAAAATGTGCCAATGCTTCAACTAAATAACAGACCAACTTAATTTTCATTTGATCTGGTATATACTTTTACTTATCATCATCATTATTATTATTGGTTTGGGGCCACACCTATCGGTGCTCAAGTTGCCCTGGTGGTGCTCTGGGGGCCACGTGGTGTGAGGGATCAGACCCAGGCTTCCAGCACACAGAGCAATGCACTCCGGTCACGGATCTGGCTCTCCAAGCTGGTAGCATTACTTGAGAAGTTATTTGTGCAACATCACACAGTTGAAAGACTCCCAGGAAGACTCTAGAGCGTCTGCTTTAACTTCCGCACTAGATACTCGTAACCCAGAAGGGCGGCTCAACCTTCTTCTTGGTGGCTGCATAAATGGTGGAAAAAGTGCAAAGCTCACAGGTGGTGAATTTAGAGTGGGATTTCTGCTTCCCCCCTTGCTAGCTCTTCACTCTGTGACAAATCAATACCTCCTGAATCTCACTTTCCTTGGACTGAGATTAGAACAGACGCTTTGAAGAAACCTATTGGAAAATTAGATAAAAAGTGCTGTAGAGGGCTGGAGCAATAGCACAGCATGTAGGGCACTTGCCTTGCATGTGGCCGACCCAGGTTCGATTATTCCCAGCATCCCATATGGTCCTCTGAGCACTGCCAGGGGTGATCCCTGAGTGCAGAGCCAGGAGTAACCCCTGTGCCTCACCAGGTGTGACCCAAAAAGCCAAAAAAAAAAAAAGTGCTATAGAGCAGGCAACAAACATGAGTACCTGTGCTCCTCTACTTTCCAAGAGGGGGCAAGGGAGGCTCCTGGGGAAGAGTCTCAGAGCACAGAAAGCCATAAAGCAAGAGTCTCTTCATCACAGAACTCCTGAGGAGCGGGAACTGGGGGTGGGGTAGGGGCTGGGGTGGCACTACAGCTCTCCCAGTAGATATCTAGTCATCAGATTAAGACCCGGATGTTGAACACTGTCTGGGAGATGCTGGAAGAAAGCTTTGTCAATTTTATAGTCTGACAGAAGAGGCCGATGATAAGCTGCATGACTGGAAAACAGAGGGTTATAATCTGAAGTAAGGAAGATTCCAGTGAAGGAAGGGGACACGGTCATCTGAGTAGAAACCATCAGAAACCCGTTTCCAGCTTAGGGAGGGTCAGAGGCAGCGTTCTCAAGGTTTGGTGAAACAGTGATTTAAAAGATGGATGTGGAATAAGCAGATGTAATTTTTTTTAAAAAAGGGGAAAGCTCCAGACTGTGGAATGGCCCCAAGACAAGAAGTAAGTATGAGGGGAGCTCAACTGACTGACATAAAATGAGGTTGGCTAGACCAGGAGGTCAGGGAGGGTATAGAGTTCTATTCTACTAAAAGAGCAATGGGAATCGACTAATGGGAACATTTCAAAAGGCAGAATGGGTGATGGCATGAAAGAAACGAGATACAGACAGGTAACTCTTTGGGATTGTGGGTTTTGGTTTGGGGGCCATTCCTGGCTGTGCTCAGGACTTTACGACTGACTCTGCATTCAGGGAAGCCACACGGCGGGACCTGAGGGTTGAGGGACCAAACTGGGTGCTGAGGATGGAACCTGGCCACCCGCTGTACTACCAACTCCATTTCTTGCCCGTACCAGTAACTTTTTGAGGACAGCATCCAGAAATGGAATCTTGTTCTGCTGCCCCCTCCTCAACCCCCCCAGTGCACACCATACCCTTCAGAGGCAGGACCTGGGCCGGGAACCACGAGTTCTCAGACCTTGACGGGAGACATCACATGGAGGCGCTCACCTGGATAACAGGAAATATGTGTATGAAGTCCATGCCCTGGATCTGGTGGGGCTCCAGCTGGTGCGGGCACTTCATCCTTGGCAGGACTGAGACAATTTTTTCTGATAAGGCTCTGTTCAGGAGGGGGAAAAAAGAAACCAAGAGTGAGAAAATGCTAAGTGGTTCCTAAAGTTCCCCTAAGCTCGGTGCTTCTTCGGACTACCCCAGGCCCAGCTCCCTGACCAAGTTTCTCCTGGCTGCCTTGCGAAATGACAAAAATAAGCAGGATCTAGAGTGCAGGCAAGGCCACAAAAGTAACTTCATTTCCTTTATTTTGATGGTCTTCATGTTGCTTTTTATTGATATTTTGAGGATGTTCTGGGTTGTAGTTATTATATTTAACATCTTCACAGTGTAAAATGAAAGGGATCTGTGGAGGGTGTGCTGTTTGGAATGTTTCATGCATAAACCATGCCATCATTATTGCAAATCATGGTGCCTAACATAAAACTGAAGAAAAGGATTTATTCCCTCCCTTTAAAAGATACTTCTGAGGGCTAGAGGGACAGCGATAAGGCTCCTGCCTTGCACATGGCTGACGTGGGACCTGGTGCAGTTCCCCTGATCCCTACCAGGAGTGAGTCCTGAGTGCAGAGCCCAGAGGAAGCCCTGAGAATCACCAAAATAGCAAACAAAAAAAATTTCAATTGTTAATAACATTCTATTATTTGGGAAATAGAGTTGAACACCTCCCTGAATGTATATACACTGACTCCAGTCACCAACAAAGTTCTAGTGCCACCCACCACAGTGAAGACTTTTCGGCCCACTCCTCTCCACTACCCACCCTTGCAGGCTGTTAACAATGAGAATTTTCGCCACAGCTAAGAGTTAAGATTCAGTGTTTGTTTTCTTCTTTCTGCCAACTCATTTGCTCTAGTTATGTATGCAAGTAAAACCATCAGGTAATTTGTCTTTCACTTATTTCACTTAGCATAGTCACCTCGAGTTCCATTTATTTTGTCCCAGATGGCACAATTTTGCCTTTTGAAATGGCAGAGCAAGATTCCGTTGAATACAGATACCCCAGTTTCTTCTGTTGCTGAGCTTTTATGTTGATTCCATGTTTTGGCTATTGTGAATAAAGCTGCTAATAACAGTGGGGTATAAATATCCTTCCGAATTACTGTTTCATAGCCTTCAGATAAATGCCTGAGAGTGGTTATCACAGGAACAGATAGAATTTCTTTGCATTTTGAAAAGTAACCTCCAGACATAGAGATGGCACCAATTTACATTCAAATAACAAGGTGGCAAGGTTGTTTTTTTTTCTCTACTCCCTCACAACAAACACTGTTTCCAATCTTTCTTAGGCAGACCTTCCCAGAGATCTGAGGAGATACTACATTGTGGTTGACTTGCACTTTCCTAATAATCAGTGATGCCGAGGCTTTCTCCTGACATTGCACTCAAGGATCACTTTTGGTGATGCTCATGGAGCAATATGCAGTGACAGGGATGGAACCAGGGTCAGCTGTGCGCAAAGCAAGCACTTTAGCCCTGTGCTAGCTCTGGACCCATTTCTTCTATCTAAATTGGACCAGATTCAAGAGGAGATGAAAGAGCTTATGCAATGGGCCTGATAAGCCCAAAGTGATGGTGTATACATCAGCAACTATGAGAAACAGCCCTCTGGAGCCATACTGAGAAATAATGGCTCGTTCAGTTTACAAGAACATTTTGACTCCAGAACCACATTGTTGGCAGGTCCCACTAGATGTTTTAAACCGAGCAAAGTTGGGGTCTAGCACAAGTGTTCCCAGTTCAAAGACATCCTGCCCATTTTATTGTTTAATACTCTTTCCTAAGAACTTGATGCTCTTAAGACCAATATCTAATTCAGGCATGGGTGGAAACTATTACTGTCTTATCTGTTTTCCTACATAGGTTTCATCCCTGCAGTCTTAGCAGGAACTAAGTAACCTAAAGGCAAACGGTCTAAACTGATCCCCAAGAAATGGTCTCCAATGAAGACTACAAATTTCTGTGACATGCAGAAGAAGCTTTACAAAGTGGGTACAAGGTTAAAAACGCTTTAGTGAATAATCACATCCCAAGCTCCAATGATCAGATGTCAGATACCAAGCCCGACAGGTTAAGGCAATAACACATAGAGAGGGAAGACTAATACCCAGTGCACACATGTGTCTACAAGGAAGGAGCACTCGCATCTCAGGAGCTAAGTACATGCAAATTTTCTCCTTCACAGAGGAAAGGGTGGGTGATTGATGCATAAGGTCTATGAGGTAGAAGGAAAATGTTTAGGTGTCTCTCTAAACTCCTGCGGTCCTTTCTTTCCCTTTCTAAGCAGCCGTCAGTATCTGTGTCTTATCGTTTCTTTTTGGTTTGGGGGCCATACCCAGTGGTGCTCAAGAGTTATACCTAGCTTTTCACTCAGGGATCACTCCTGCGTCTGTGATACTAGGGATCGAACCCAGGTCATTCGCATTCAAGGCATATGCCTTACCGGCTGAACTATCACTCTGGCCCCAAATTTTACTTTGATTTATTTTGATCTAGAAGGTACACAGGCAATGCTTTGAGATTACAGCTGACTGGGCACTCAGTACTCATTTCTGATGGTGCTTGTGCACCATATGGAATGCCAGAGATTGAACCCGGATCTGCCACATGCAAGGCCAGTGCCTTATCCCTCTACTTCACTGTACCATCTCTCCAGCCTAGAACACATGTCTTTTCTGACACGAGAGGCATGCCTGCTGCACTGAGGGAACCAGAGGTTGCCAAACGCTTCCTGGGGCTCAAATGAGACAGTTTGACAGGGCAGTGTTGGCCAATGCACCTTGCAACGTCACCTCTTACAGTTTCATTTTTTTTTTCTTTTTGGGTCACACCTGGCGATGCACAGGGGTTACTCCTGGCTCTGCACTCAGGAATTACCCCTGGCCGTGCTCAGGGGACCATGTGGGATGCTGGGATTTGAACCCGGGTCGGCCGCGTGCAAGGCAAACGCCCTACCCGCTGTGCTATCTCTCCAGCCCCTTACAGTTTCATTTTTAATTCTGTTTTGGTTTTGTTTCCTTTGGGGGCCACACCCAGTTGTGCAACAGAATCACACCTGGTTCTTTGTTCGGGGATCACAGCTTGCAGATGTGCTTGAGAGACACAACTGCAGTTCTGGGGATAAAGCCGGAGTCGGACACAAGCAAGGCAAGTGCCTTACCCACTGTATTATCTCTCAGGCCCCTTATTTCCTTATTTTCAATTTTGAATGCTGTCAAGACTCTCATACTGTATTGAATTCCTGGGTCGCAAGTGAAGGGAAGAGAGGGAAGTCTATTCTTCTGCTCTCCACTCTCCAATTTTTAGCAAATGAAAATCATTTTTCACTCCTGGTTTTGTGTTCTTGCTCAGTGCTGTCATAACTATAGATGCAGGAAGGGCCACCAGGCATCAGGTACATTTTGGTTCAGCAGCGGGGAAGCTCCCTCTAGCGGCTACAAGTCCGCAGGGGGTTACTGATTTGTCTAAACTATTCACTAGCTTAAAGAACAAGTTTCTCGTACGGCTCCTTTCCATTTTATAGAAGTCCCTTTAGTATCTCTTGCTAACTTAAGTGATAATAAACTCCCTTAACCTTTGTTTGCATGTAAAGCTCTTTACCACTTCTTCAAATCTAAGTGAAAAACCAGTCAGGTAGAATATTCTTGATTGAAACCCCTTTCTCTTTGCATTGTAAATAGAGCATGGTGCTCCCTTCTAGTCTAAATTGTGTCTGACCCAAAAGATGCAGTTTTATAAAGCTTTCCTTGGATATGTTTTTTTTTTCTCTAGCTGCTTTTAGAATTCTCTATTCTTAAAACACTGCAGCACTATAGCACTGTTGTTCCACTGTTCATAGATTTGCTCGAGCAGGCACCAGTAACATCTCCATTGTGAGACTTGTTACTGTTTCTGGCATATCGAATACGCCATGGGTAGCTTGCCGGGCTCTCAGAGAGGGGCGGAGGAATCAAACCTGGATCAGCCATTTGCAAGGCAAATGCCCTACCCGCTGTGCTATCACTCCAGTCCTTAAAACACTTAAAAAACTAGAACACTACACTTATGGCAATTTTATCTTGCCTGTTCAGGCTGGTTTTATTTTTGACTCTTTAAGAGCCTGATAGGTTCTAGGAAGTATCGTGTATCATGTAACACTAAGGAAAAATTAATACAAGAAGTTAAAAAGGAAAGTCAAATATACTTGAGTCTACCCCCCCCCCTTTTTGGCAGCAGGCAGAGGGGGCAAGACCCTATAGTGCTCAGGGCTTACTCCTGGCAGTGCTCAGAACCTGGGTCAGACACATGCAAGGCAAACGCCCTATCAATACCATAAATAAACATAAAATACACCAATAAGGAGTAATTGAAACATAGCACTGTAGCACTGTCATCCCGTTGTTCATCGATTTGCTCAAGCAGGCACCAGTAACGTCTCCATTGTAAGACTTGACTGGTTGTTACTGCTCTTGGCATATCGAATATGCCACGGATAGCTTGCCAGGCTCCGCTGTGCGGGCAGGCAGGATACTTTCAGTAGCTTGCCAGGCTCTCTGAGAGGGACAGAGGAATCGAACCTGGGTCAGCCGCATGCAAGGCAAACACCTTACCCAGTGTGCTATCGCTCCAATGAATTAAATCATAGGAGAATGGTAAAACCTGCAGCCACCCCTTCACAACCCAAACAACAAACTGGCAAAAAATCTTTATACTTCAACAACTGTCTAACTGCTAATGGTTTGAACCCACCAATCAAAGTGAAAGATTGATTGGACAGATTAAAAAAGACAATCCAACTTTTTGCTGCCTACAGGAACTACATCTATCTCTAAAGATAAAATACAGGTTCAAATTAAACAGAAGACAAACCTACAGGCAAACTGTAAGCTAAAAAGACAAGTACAGCTCTACATATAAGAAATAAAATCGACTTCCATTTAAAAAAAAAGAGAACTGGATATTCTAATAACAGTAATTACTAAGAGCTGAACACAGTGAGAAAAAAAAAACACTTATTACCATAAACACCAAATGATGGAACATAAAAATTAAGTAAGGCAGGGCTGGAGCAATAGTACAGCAGGTAGGGCGTTTGCCTTGCACGTGGCCGACCCGGGTTCAATTCCCAGCATCCCATATGGTCCCCTGAGCACCACTAGGAGTAATTCCTGAGTGCAGGAGCCAGGAATAATCCTTGTGCATCGCCGGGTGTGACCCAAAAATAAAAAAAAATTAAGTAAGGCAATTTATGGAAGACAGTGATAGAAACAGTAATAGTAGAGGACTTGCACTCAACTGACAACAATGGCTAGATGGACCAGAGAGAGAATAAATAAGGAAATGATAGCTAACAGCTATGTACTAGACCAGATGAACTTCACAGACATTTATACAACATTCCATCCCCAAACTGCAGACTTTACATTTTTCTCAAGTGAACATAGAACATTTTTAAAGACAAACTATCCCTGAGACAGAAAACGACTGAAGACCGAAACCATACCAAGGATCTCCTCTAATAACAATGCGATAAACTAGTAATCTGTCAAAAAAAGAAAACTGAAAAGATTCCAAACATGTGGAGACTGAATAATATGTTTCCGAATAAACAGTGAATTAGTGACGAAATTAAAGCAGAAAAAAATTAAAATATTCGTGGGAGACAAACAAAAATAAAGATATGGTATATTAGAAGTTACTGGATGCAGTGAAAGTAGTACTAAAAAGGAAGTTAACAGCATTATAGGTTTATGTCAAGGAGCAAGAAAAATCTCTGAAAATTTATCTCACACCTAAAAAACTTGAAAGTAGAAGGAAAGAGTAACAAACCACAGTGGAAATAACATGAAGTGAAAAGATCAACATGGTTAAGAGCTGATTCTTTTTTTTTTTAAAGGCAGGAGAATTGCTATTTATTCAGTCATTGATTAAGCTGACTGAACTGGGCACGAACTTCACCTTACTGCTTTTTAAAAAATTTGTTTTAATTGGATATCCGTGATATAGACATTACAAAGCTGTTCATAATTGGGTTTCAATCATACAATGATCCAGCACCCATCCGTCCACCAGTGCACATTTCCCACCACCAATGTCCCCTGCTTCCCCACCACTATCCCCCAACCTCCTAGCCCCTACCCCTAGCCTCCGTCTATTGGAGGCACTTCCCTTCTTGCTCTCTCTCTCTCCTTTTCCTTTTATGCATTATGGCTTGCAATACAGGTGCTAAGAGGTCCTGGTGTTTGTTCAGGGCATTCGGTATTTTTCTCAGGATTCTAAGGCTGGAGTAGCTTTTCCATTGGGTGGCCACTTCGGGATGTGGATGTGACTGCTGAGGCTTCCAGAACTACAGGGAGGTTGGGGGAGGTAGCCCACCCAACCCTGAGAAAGCCTGGAGATTTCAGTCACAAAACCTGCATACCAGAATTTTCAGAAGACTGTATTTTGGTGAGGTCCATCCTGAACAGTGGAGTTGGGCTGGGGATATGGCGGTGATTTGGATTGTGGAAACAAGCAGCTGCTGGAGGCTCTGTTTGGGCGGGCCCCAGGCCAACCTTCCTCCCCTTTGATTCACCCCTGTCTGTTCAGCCATGCGTGGATCCGGGACTAACTGTGGCTTTTTATCCCTTTCGAGATTTATCCATAGGTCTCTGAAGCAAGGCCAGTAGTAGAGCTTACAAGGTGGCACTGGAGTTGGTTTGTGGGGGTGACGCCAAAGCTCCCCGGAGTATTGGGAAGTAGAGGGAGGTGGCCCATCCCAACTCCGAGAAAGCCTGGACATTTCAGTCACAAAACCTGCATAGCAGAATAAAGAGCTGGTTCTTTTCAAAGGTGAATATTGCTAAACTTATAGTCACAATGGGAAAAAAAGAGAGAGAAAACTTAAAAAAATAGAACATAATGAATGTAACTTCCATACAACCCAATGGTTCATTCCTGGGAATCTACTGCAAGCACACAAAAACACGAATCCAGGGAGATGTATGATTACTTACATTCATCACAGGATTGTGTAATAGCTAAAGTCAGGAAACGACCCAAATGCCCAACAGGTGAGCGGACAAAGAAATTGTGCGAAACTGGAGACCAGAGTGATAGTACAACACAGGGTTGTTGCCTTGCATGTGGCTGACCCGAATTTGATCTCTAGGATCCCATGTAGTCCCCTGAGCTCACCAGGAGTGATCCCTGAGAACAGAAGCAGGAGAAAGCTCTGAGCAGGAAGGGAAGGAAGGGGAGAGGAGGGAAATGAGCTTGTGGTAAATATACAATGGAATACTACTCAGCTTTAAGAATAAAGATAAAATTGTGCAGTTTGCTACAACTGGAACTGGGAAGTGTGTCAGGCTAAGTAAAGTTATAAAGCAAATGATAAAATCCACATGATCTTTCTCATATGCGGAGTGTAAAGAAACAAAGGCAGGGACTGGACAACCCCATCACAAACTATAATGCAAATATTAAGACATTATCAACAGAAGTGGGAACTGAAGAGGCTAAAGGGGTGGGCAGTGGAGGAACTGTGGGGCAGTGATGGAGGGTGTGGTGTGGTCATTCTGCTACTGTAAAACAACTTCAATAGTACTGCAAATGGATATCTCAACAAAAATAATTTAACAAAAAAGAGTATGAAATAAAGTAAAGTTACAACAGATATCAGAGACATTCAAAGAATCTTAAGAAACTACAATGAGTGGGAGCAGTGCCGCCAGCAGGTCAACCTGTACCCGAGGGGAGAGCACATCTGCAGCCTGATGGTGCCTTCAGGCTTCCTGACATCCCAAAATCGCCTTTGTGCCTTTGGCCAAACCCCAACAACTAGGGACCAAGTTTCCCGAGAAATTAAATGGCAAAAAGTTAGATATGTGTGAGTTCATGCCCACAAACCACCTCTGGCGCAGTTATATAAGCTCATTTACTGGTCTTGCTTCAGAGACCCATAGATAAATCTCGAAAGAGATCAAAAGCTGTTATTAATCTCGAACCCACACAAGGCTGAACAGACCTGAGTAAACTGGAAAGGGGGGCACTGCCATGTGCCCAGCCAGACTCCATTGTCTCAGGACAGGCTTTGCCGAGATAGAATCTGCTGAAAATTCAAGTATATGGGTTCTGTCACTGAAATATCCAGGCTTTCTCATGGTCAGGATGGGCTATCTCCCCAACCTCCCTGTACTTCCAGAAGCCTTGGCAGTCACATCCACACCCCAAAGCTGCCACCCTGTTAAAAAAGCTACTCCAGCCTTCCCTTCCCCATGAAAATACTGAACGCCCTGAACAAACACCATGACGTCTTAGTACCTGTATGCAAGCCATAATGCACAGAAGAAAGAGAAAGAAGGAAAGTACCTGGGGGTGGGCTGGGGGAGTGCTGGGAGGGAAACTGGGGACACTGATGGTGGAAAAGGCACACTGGTGGAGGGATGGGTGTTGGATCATTGTATGGTTGCAACCCAATCATGAACAGCTTTGTAATGATCTAGCTCATGGATATTCAACACAAATATTTTTTAAAAATTATTTATTTTGAGAACATTCTTATAATGACTAAGACTCTATGTCTTTTGTTTTTAAGGAAAAAAAAAACTACAGTAAGTAACTACATGCCAAATTCATTCAGTAATTGAGAGAAATGCATGTTTTTTGGAATTATGCGATCCAATGCTTAAGCATCAAGCTGGAAATAGCCCCTGCACTGCTGGGTGCAGAAACAAAGAAGGGAAGGGAGGAGGGAAGGGAAAAGGCTAAAGGAAGAAAGGAAGGAACAAAAGTCACAAAACTATGGAAAGATATCCATGTTCATGAATACTGAATATTAATATTGTTAAAATAGGGGCTGGAGTGATAGCACAGCGGGTAGGGCGTTTGCCTTGCATGCGGCCGACCCGGGTTCAAATCCCAGCATCCCATATGGTCCCTGAGCACCGCCAGGGGTGTTTCCTGAGTGCATGAGCCAGGAGTGACCCCTGTGCATTGCTGGGTGTGACCCAAAAAGAAAAAAATATATATTGTTAAAATAGCCATCTCGTGTAAAATAATATATGGATTCAACTCATCCCTATTAAAAATCAGTGATATTTTAAAGAAAAATAATAGAATACTAAAATTTATATGGAAACACAAAAGTCTGCATATAAATAAATCTTGAGAAAAAAAATAGAAATGTCATGCTACCCATTTTTAACCTAAACTACAAAGCAACAGTAGCTAAAAAGAGTAAAATACTAAAATATAGATACATGGATCAATGGGATAGAATTAAGAACCCAGAAATAAATATATACATATGTTCACAGTTAATGTATAGCAAATGAGTCACGACCATATAATATAAAAATAAAATTAACTTCAACAAATTAACAGTTAATGTGAAAGGATGAAACTGAATCATTCTTTATACATGAAAACAAACTCAAAATGGATTAAAGACTTGGATATAAGGCCTGATACCATAACATACACAGAAAAATACACAGGCAATGCATTCCGTAACAAATGCCTTTGGACATTTGACCCAATAAGGGAAACAGATGCAAACATAAACAACTGGGGCAATACCAAATTATCAAATTAAATATTTTTGCAAGCAGAAAAGAAAAGCATCAGTAGAATATATATGTACACTGAGAAAATATTAGAAACATGCAAGCAACACCTCAAACAAATCCTGAACATCACTTATTATTAGGGAAACGAAAATCAAAACCACAATGAACTATTCTCTCACATCTGTGAGAATGGCTTACTTCAAACAGACAGTAATGAACTGTGAGAAGCAAAAGGAACTCTTTGTACATTCTGGGTGGGAATGTAAATTGGTGCAACCACTCTGAAAAAGAGCATGGAGACGCTGCACAAGAACCTAAAGATAGACTCGATGAGTCAGCAATCCCGTTTCTGAGTAGCTGTCAGAAGAACACAAAATCATTAAGTGGAAGAACTATGCGCATTCCTATTACTGTATTATATTCCTATTAACAGTATTTAAACGAAGGCATGAAAACAAGCTAAGCGCCCACGGACATATGACTAGATAAAAATGTAGTAGAAGCCTTGAAAAATACTTATTATTAAAAAGATCTACTTTTCCATTTGCAGCAAAGTGGAAGGAATTCAAGATATTGTGCTGGTGAGATAAATCAGAAGTACAAAGACAAATATCAAATGATATGACCTATATGTGTAGACGAAATAAAGAAATAAAGTAAATGAATAAATAAAACAAGACAGAACTCTGACAACAGAACTAAGGTTACCATTTTAAAAGGAAGCAACCGGGGTACAATGGGTGGTGGAATCCTGTTTACTTACTAAAAAGTTAAAATTAAAAGAAGAATCTGAGACCCTGACACCATAACCCTCTACCTTCAGACAAGGCTGCCCCTGGCTATTCCACTGTTCCTTAGAAACAGCCTCCTTTCTCTGCAGCAAAGTTGCCAAGAGTGATCTCAGGGTCTATAACCCTTTGAAACTGACAGCCCAGGGCTGAAGTGATAGTATGTCATGCACATGGTTGACCTGGGTTCAATTCCCAGCAGCCCTTGCGGTCCCCAAGCCTGCCAGGAGTGACTTCTCAGTACAGAGCCAGGCAGAGTAAGCCCTGCTGAGCACCACCAGGTGTGACCCAATAACAATACCAAAACCAAACCAAAACCCCAGTCCATAGTCCAGACATTACTGCCAGAGGCTGGAGAGTTTCAGCAGTACATACAAGCACATCACTATATCACTATCATCCTGTTGCTCATCGATTTGCTCAAGCAGGCACCAGTAACATCTCCATTGTGAGACTTCTTGTTACTGTTTTTGGCATATCGAATACACCACGGGTAGCTTGCCAGGCTCTGCCATGCAGGCGAGATACCCTCAGTAGCTTGCCAGGCTCTCCGACAGGGGCGGAGAAATTGAAACCGGCCGGCCAAGTGCAAGGCGAACACCCTACCCACCGCAGAAGCATATGAAGGCACTGATATCTCGGGTGTAAGGGAATAAGGGAAGCAAGGGCTAGAGAAGGCGAAGAGTCAGTGATCTCACACACACCCACCAGTCCCCAATCAGCTTCTCTCGGGAACCCAAAGATCCTGTCCTTCTCTGCAAATCAAAGGAATTGATTATTGTAGAGGTCACCGGACAGGTTTCCTGGCCTTAGGTTTGAACATGTCCACTAGACATAACGGAGGATAAGTTTGATTTCTTCAGTTTTCAAAAGTATATTATTTCTTCACTGAAAACAGTTCAAAAAGAGTTCATTAAGCAGGGTCTGTTTGCCCTTCCACCACTTTCTTTGGGACTTCTGGCAAGTCACTTGATCACCCGTGACCCAATACTCCCATCATAAAACAGGCAAAATCCCTGTCCTGCCTCTTCACAGGTTGTGGTAGTAATAAACAACCTTTTATTACTCATTGAAAAATTAAAAAATCAATATGCAAGTACTCTACATGCAGGTATCTTATAAATGCATGCTGCTCAAATGAACTCAGGTATCAAGTGTAACAATTCACTTACAGGTATCTAAGTGTAAAAGCAATGGTAATGGGGCTTTACCGTAACCTAAGAATAGATGACAGAAGCTTACGGAACCCTCTAGAAAAAAAATATTTTTTTTAAAAAAAGATCAAAAAGGAGAACAAGGTCCCAACTGCACCTCTCCAGAAAGCAGCCTGAGAGATAATCACGCCCTTACCAGACAGTGCGTTCCCCAGAAGGTGCTGTCTGGCCACCCGCCCAACCAGTGGAGATGTATGGAGGCATCCCAAATATAATGCAGCATCAGTGTAAACTGCACCTAACCAGTAATGTTGTAGTGAAGCATCCTCAACACAGAATATATTCAAAAACCAAACTGAAAAGACTTCCTGGATAATTTGGTACCTGGGGACTGACATTTTCCCTACACATAATTGCTTTACATATTGCTATAACCTGGTGGGCCCTGTCCCCAGCTTTGCTCACAATTACAGTTCATGACTCTGCACTTTAAAAATACAAACCAAGCACCTCCCTGAGAACTTGAGAGAGCCTTAATCATTTATCCAAGTCCTTTGAGGTTAGATGTGTTTCAGAATTCAGAACATTTTAGATGTGTGTACTGTAGTATACCGAAGAGATACAAACTATGTATTATGAAGAATCCCACAGAAATATAGAAGTGCCCTATACTTTATAGGAATACCCAAAAATTTCTACAGGAAAACAAAGAAAGATTCATATTAATGGAGTCAATAAAGACTTTAAATAATCTTTAGTCAGTTCAGGTCATGTTGTTTTTCCAAATAAGCTCTGAAAGTAGGATCAATAAAGACTATAAATACTTAAGTCATTTTAGGTTACGTTTTCTTCCAAGTGAGTCTTGTAGTCCTACTTAATAAATAATTAAAAATCTAATTTTTAGATTTTATAAATAAAGATAAACAATTAAGATTCTATACACAAAAACATTATGCTCCAATATCTATTGAGTCCGACCACTGGGCCAGAGAGAAAGTACAGTGGATGGGGTGCTTGCCTCACATGCAGCCAACCTTTATCCAGTCCCCAGCATTTATTTTTGATGGGAATGTATTATAATCCCAAGGACATCAAGGTAAAAGGGGGATAAGAATTATGATCAGGCTGAGAAGTTATTTAGAAGAGATTTACAGAATCTAAGAAAGGGTGAGATTGGCCTAAACGGATGTAAGGGGAGCCACAGGAGTAAGATATCAACACAAAGGAGAAGAGAAAGATGTTTTATCTATTTATTTATTTATTTATTTACTTATTTACTTATTTATTTTTGCTTTTTGGGTCACGCCTGGCAATGCACAGGGGCTACTCTTGGCTTTGCACTAAGGAATTACTCCTCGCGGTGCTCAGGGGACCATATGGGATGCTGGGAATTAAACCCAAGTCGGCCGCGTGCAAGGTAAAATGCCCTACCCGCTGTGCTATTGCTCTAGCCCCGAAAGATGTTTTAAATAGGAGTCTCCTCAAGAATTCAAGCCAGCAAATTCAAAGATGAAGCACCTGTAGAGCTGCAAAGCCAACTACAGTGTGCCTGACTGACCATGATTCATAAAGACCATCTCCAACCGCTGGGGCTGAAGACCTCATACGGTATCCCTGTCTGCTCTCATTCAACACCCCAAATCCAATATGTCAGAAAATCGCCATCGTTCTACCTTCAGGGTAGACCCAGAATTCCATTTCTGCTAGCCCAATGTCCAAGCCACAATCAGAATGAAGGACTAGAAAAATCTGCTAAAACCATCTCCCTACTTTCACCCTCCCTCCCTTAACTCAGCACTCAGAGGGTTTCTTCTCAGACACAGTGCAGACTATATCCTCCTCTGCTCACAGCCTTCCAGCAGTCTAACCTCTGCGGTCCTACACGCCCTCTCTGCACACTGAGCTCCCGCTGCTCTCGCTCCTCCTCACCCACCGCAGGCAAGCCTCTGCCTGGCCCTCACACTGGCTCTGCCGCTGCAGGGAACCCTCTTCCTTCCAGTCGTGGCTCTCGTGCGATCTTCTCAAAACTAGACTCATTTAGAATTATAGAGGTCTCGACCCTTCATTCTTCCTCTAACCTCTTTCTCGCTTTTTTTTCTACAACACATCATACTTGTACAATTAACTTATTAAATTTGTTGCGAATGGTTTGTATGAGCCAAGAGACTGTAAGTTCAGCTCTATGAGAACAGGGCATTTTTCATTGCTGTACCTCAAGAACTCAGAACAATGGCTGATCCACAGGAGCTGCTCATAAATATCTGCGCAGTGAATAAATAAAAAGAGATTCTTTCTGCCTGTGATATTTTGCATTTTCTTCTTTAAACAAATATTATGGTGCAGAAAATTATATTTCCTTTCCTCTGACCCCATCACACTTCAAATTTCTTTTGTAAACACTGTGCATGTATTTACCTTTAGAGCCTATCTGTAGATAAAGCATGGACAATTAAATTGCTATTATAGAACAAACTCTAAGTACTATGCCCTGGACATTATAATAGAAATGTGATGATGGCAGCTGGAAACGGAAAGGAAGAAGGCAAAATGGAAATCTAGAAATTTCTGCCTTATGGTGTAAGGAATCAGAAGCAATCTTATGTTAATGGTTCCAGTAACAGAAGCTTAAATAGATTAAAATTATAGAAGTGACCACAGAAAAACATATATTAAAAGATGGGGAAAAAAAGATCTAGAAAGGGATGTAGTGAATAGTAAAAGAAAGGTAAATTCCTACTCTCATAGACTTAAGACAGAATTATACAAAAGTGACTCTTTTTTTTTTTTTTTTTATCTTTTTGGTTCACACCCGGCGATGCACAGGGGTTACTCCTGGCTCATGCACTCAGGAATTACCCCTGGCAGTGCTCAGGGGACCATATGGGATGCTAGGAATTGGACCCGGGTCGGCTGCGTGCAAGGCAAATGCCCTACCCGCTGTACTATTGCTCCAAAGGTGACTCTGCAATGAATAAAATCAGAGTTGTAGGATAGAAAGGGGGAGCAATATCAGCTGCGTATTTTATTCCCTTTGGCAGTGTTTCATTTTAAACTTCATAGATGTGACACCTAAATAACAAGGAGGGAGGGAAGGAGGGAGGGGGGGAAAGGAAAGAGAGGAAAGGAACAGAACAAAACCAACACTAAAATTCTACCTCTGGACTGTCTGGGCAACAGAGAGCAGAGACCACCACACCTGGATGCCACCAGCCTGCCTGCCAGTGAAGGACGGCTCACTCCACACTGCCACTGTCACAGAGTGACAGATGTCAGAGATACTAATGAGAACAGTATTACCCTGGTAACAGTATCGGGCGCCTTAATGAGTAGTCGAGAGATGGTCTTCACACTTAAGAATTTCAGTAATTCTTAGGGACTAAGTTTTCCTCTAATATGTGGAAACCATGAATTGGGCAACCTGTCATGTCTTCCTCTTGCTTGCTGGCTGCCAGAAAACTCAGAGCCATCTTCATGAGACACTCCTCGCCACTGTGTGCCTCATCACAAATGCAGTGATCTGACCCTTCCCCCCTCCCCACCTTGTGCTTCGCTTTACCTTTCCACTACTACTGCTCTTGTGTGATATGCCTTCAATCTTTGAGAACCGGTTTTTCTACAGGAGAGGACAGGTTTCAGAAAAAAAAAAAACACAAAAGGAAAAAGAAGTCATATAGAAGTCCTAGACACTTACAGATCTGTGGTCACAAATCTCTCTTATAAATAGGAGACGTGACGTTTGCCTAACTGAACTGCTGACAAGACTGGGCAGAACTGGAATCCCAAATGACCTAATGAAATCGCCAAGGCCCCCTCGGAGCTGTGGAAGACAGGGGGGATACTTTCTGGTGAGAACTAGAGAGCAGAGAGACAGTGCAGTGGAGACAGAGGCAAAGGGGAGGAGATGCACCCCTCCGGATCAGAATTTGCTACATTTGGAACACTTTGACCAGGAAAAGTATTAGTAGGACACTTATTAAATCGTTCTTATATGATAGCTCTGTGACACTGATTTCTTTTAGTGTCAGTTTTATAACCTGTAAAAGCATGATAAAACCTGCAGTCATGAATATTCAAATAGGTGAAGCAATTTGGCTTACTGGCAGTAACAGGCACTCAAAAGCCAGTCCCTTCTCCTCTCTTCCTGCTCATCCATGGCAAAACCTGTAACTTACATTTTTTGGCCAATTGTAGAGTTTTCCTGAAAGAGCAAATCAACATCCACATCAAAGTTGCAAGTGGTAATGCACCAAGTCATTCCTCCTACTACCTGCAAGATACAAATATTTATTTCATTTTTAGTTTGGAGAGAAGAAAAAAATATATATGTGTAAGGTTTTGTGTGTTTAAAACATATATTTTATTATAGTTTAGGTAGCATGGTTATAAAAGTGTTAGCGGTTTATGGTATGGATGTACATAGTTACTGTACCTTGCCACCAGCAAAGCATCTAATAATTTCAACCAATGTCCTTATGTTACTTGTAGTATTGTGAAGCTTTTATTTTTTTTGTTTTTGACTTTGGGGATCGGGGTCACACCTGGAAGCATGGGGAACAGAACCCAGGTGCAAAAAAAAAAAATGCATTCTAGCCCTTTGAGTCATCTTCCCAAGCCAAACCATAAATAGTTTTTTCAGAAACAGAAACATAAAAAATCAGATATCTTTAGAGACTCTGTACCCTGACTTCACTAACTACAAGCCATCTAAATTAGCATTCACGAGTAAAACTTTCTGCAGTGGTAAAAATGTCTTGTGTCTACACTCTTCAGTGTAGACTTGGTTAACTGGAACTTGAACTGTGGCCCATGTGACCAGAAGGCCGACTTGACTTTTATTACTAAAAAGGATCTAAACACATAATGACAGTGGTTGACATTAATTCTTAACCAAATTAAGTCTTAACAGCCTCAGGCAAGGGAGAGATTCTGGAAAAATTAGCTGTTTTGTGAGCTGAAGTAGTACCAACTTTGCCATATTTTAGCTCATTATTTCCATACTTTTAAAATATACATATACCCATAGAAGAAGAACACCTGGACTGTATAATCTCCGGGCAGCTCTCCCTTTCCCCGCCCAGGTTCAGTGGACTCAGGCCGCTTCCCTACCACGGGGCAGATGAAGGAGGAAATGAGGGCCAAGCTGGTTGGTGATCAGTTGCCGTTTATTCCATTGTTTATTCCATTATTCCATTGTCCCCACACGCCTGTCTCACTAAGCTCCCTATTCCAGTCTCACACGGGCCCTCATTTCCATCTCCTCCTGTCCCGCTCATCTCTCTGCGTTCCACCTCGCAGCCTGGTCTCTCTCTCTCCACGCGCCTGTTCCTCATTTTCCCCTACATTCTTCTCCCTCTGTCCCCTTTGCTAGTCTTTCTGAGCTCCGTCTTGCTGCCCTGCTCCCTCTTCGTCTCTTTCCAACTCCCTGTAATGGGGGTAGTCACTACACCCCCAAAACATCAAACTAGCAGCAAAATCAACATAAGAAAGCCCTTCCTTTGCTCTTGGGCAAAATACCACTTAAGGTGTTTTTCTCCTTTCCCTAGTCCAATATTTAATTAACATATTTATTAACATCTTAATTCTACTTCTTAATATTAGTTATTTTGAATAGACACAGTAAGAGATACACTGAGCTTGTAGGGTGACTCTCCTGGGGACATCTCGCCACAGACTCAAACTACAGTGCTCAGGCCAGATTAATCTTTCCTAACCCTAGCTGGGTCCAAATCTAGTTATTACGTTTTGGACCATGACAGAATTTGTCCATGACCAAGCTCTTGACTTATAACTAAGCATTATGGCACTTTGGCCAGGCCCATCTCAATGCCAGGGTAGCACATAGCTCACCGTTTGCCCTGGGTTCATCCAGTCCCTCATCGGGACCCTGCCTTGGGGTGCTAGGAAGTAAGGGCAGCTGAGGCTTAAGTTGAGAGAACAGATGCCCAGGGGATGAATATCATTCAGAGTCAATTAACTCCCACCTTACAAAAGCACAGCATTAACTGCCTTCTTGTGCCCATACAAAAAAGGGCACTGCTCTGAATTAACTATGCAAAGGACTTAAGGAAAAGAGAAAAACAATAGTTACAAGTCAACAGAGCACAAAGAAAGAGGTTACAAATAAACACAGAGGCATGGGAGCACTGTGATGGGAGTAACCTAATAAACCTAAGCTCCCTGTGGTGAGGCGGAAAGGGGAAGGACAAACCAACGTTATCCTACACTAGACTACATTTCTCTCACAGGATTTCCCTGAATGCAAGAGACTAATGTTCAAAATACATTTTTGAAGCAAAAGTATTTCAGACATGTCCTGATTTTAGGGAAAATAACAACAACAAAACAAGAGTGGATCTTATCCCTGCCTGTTCTGTACAATCAAGGGAAATGCCTATTAAAAGTACAGATTCTAGGTCCAAGCCCAGACCTAAGTAACCAGAGCATCACTGGGTGAGGCCTAGATATTTATCTTGCAATACTGCCTATAGTGATCCTTTTATGCATAGCCTGGGCCAGGCCCACTGGTGCACTCAGCACTTTACTACACCAGAAAGACTTCCTGGCCTACCCTGTCTGATGAGGACTCTTCATTTTTGTGCAGTTAAAGGCCACACTTAGTATACTGTGCCATTTAGATCACATGTGTTCATTTGTCTCTCCTCCACAGAAGTTGGGTTGTTGGAGCACAAGGCCTTCAACACCTATTATAACTATGTCTTGTATATAATAATTGTTGGAGGACCTACTGAACTCAAGGAATGTACGTCAGACCGTCTTCTTTCTCCTCCAAAGTCAGAATTTGACATGAGAGAGGGCTGGAGCAATATAATAGCACAGCGGGTAGGGCGTTTGCCTTGCATGCAGCTGACCCAGGTTCGATTCCCAGCATCACATATGGTCCCACAAGCACCGCCAGGAGTAATTCCTGAGTGCAGAGCCAGGAGTAACCCCTGAGCATCTCTGGGTGTGACCCAAACAAACAAACAAACAAACAAAAAACCAAAAAAAAACAGAATTTGACATCAGGGGCTAGAGCAATAGTATAGCAGGTACAGTGTTCGCCTTGCACGCAGCCAACCTGGATTGAATTCCCAGCATCCCATATGGTCCCCTGAGCACCGCCAGGAGTAATTCCTGAGTGCAAAGCCAGGAGTAGCCACTGTGCATCACCGGGTGTGACTCAAAAAGCAAAAAAAATATAAAGAATTTGACATCAACAGACTACGTGATCATTGTCTGTAGACACATTGACTTTATAGAGCTCCTCATTAAATGAAATCTTTTAACTTATAGTAGCTTTATTTCACCACCCAAATTATATGTTCCTTGAAAGACAGAACTATCTCTTTTGCTTCTTTGTATCTCCAAAGCTTCATGCAGAGAAAAGGAATTCAAGGCTTAACTAATGACACACTATTTCCTTTTTCATAGGAAAATCACACACTTCCATAATAAATTTGGATTAGAGAGAAACAGGAACATGGTCATGGTGAAAGTTAAAATACAATCTTTCCCTTCTTCTCCTGGGCGATCATTCTGCCCACGATTTAAAAAGATTTCCTCCTACCTTGTCAAAGGGTGACAAGCCTTTAATTCTGGCTCTGAAATACCCCGCGGCCACCAAAAGCTCCAAAATTTCAGTTAACTTCACACTTTGTTCTTCATCCTCTCTTGTTTCTACCTAAAATGCAACAAAAGGTAAAAGTTAGCCCAATCAATGCTACCTTTAAAAAAGGAATAGTCCCTGATGTCACACTCTTATTGCTGAGGCACATGAGTGACACTGCTTGATCACTGCAGAGAGGCAGGGTGTGGGGATACTGTGCTCTAGAGTCAAAAAGATAGGGTCCCTAATCTATGGGCTATGAATTGTCGCAGATGGGTGGGAGAAGACACACACAAGGAATACAGATTATTTACTGGGAACAAAGGAATGGAGAAAACAGAAAATTACAGAATACTACCTCCTTGGTCACTAATGCAAAGTTTACTTGGTAGGCTTTTTTTCTTTTCTTTCTTTCTTATAAGGCAGAAGTACTGCTATTTATTCAGCCATTGATTAAGCTGACTGAATTGGGCATGAACTCCACATTCTTTTATCAAATGTTTTTAATTGGATATTCGTGGGATATCCAATCACAAAGCTGCTCATAATTGGGTTTCAATCATACAATGATCAGCACCCATCCTCCACCAGTGTACATTTCCCACCACCCATGTCCACGTTGCCCCACCACCATCCCTCAACCCCAGAGGCACTCTTCTTCTTGCTCTCTCTCTCCTTTTTCTTTTATACATTATGGTTTGCAACACAGGTACTAAGAAGTCATGATGTTTGTTCAGGGCTTTCAGAATTTTTATTCAACAGTAAAACTGGAGTAGCTTTTCAACTGAGTGGAAGCTCTGGGGTGTGGATGTGACTGCTACGTTCAGGGGGTGAGGGGAGGTAGCCCATCCCGACACAGAGAAAGCCTGAAGATTTCAGTCACAAAACCCGCATACCAAAATGTTCAGCAGATTATATCTTGGTGAGGTCTGTCCTGAAACAGTGGAGTCAGGCCAGGGATATGGCAGCGATTTTGAATTGTGGAAGCAAGCGGCTGCCTGGGGCTCTGCTTGGGCAGGCACAGGCCAACCTGCCCCGCCTCCGATTTACCCCAGTTTGTGCAGCCATGCAGGTCTGAGCTTAACTGTGGCTTCTGATCTCTTACTAGATTTCTTTAGGGGTCTCTGAAGCAAGGCCAGTAGTAGAGCTTACAGGATGGTGCTGGAGTTGATTCATGGGGGTGACTGCAAGTGCTTCCATGAGTACTGGGAAGTGGGAGGAGGTAGCCCACCCCATGTCCGAGAAAGGGTGGTGATTTCAGTCACAAAACCAGCATACCCAACTTTTAAACAGATTTTATCTTGCTGAGGTCCGTCCTGAGACGGTGGATTCAGGCCAGGGGTATGGTGGCAATTTTGGATTGTGGAACAAGTGGCTACTGGGGGCTCTGCTTGGGCGGGCACAGGCCAACCCAATCCCTCTGATTTACCCCAGTCTGTTCAGCCATGTGCAGGTACAAGATTAACTGTGGTTTTTCATCTCTTTCGAGATTTATCTATGGGTCTCTGAGATAAGGCCAATAAATGAGCTTGCATAGTTGAGCTGGTATAGCTGAGCAGGAGGTGATTTGTGGGCATGGCTCCCACATACCTAACTTTTGGAACATTTAATTTCTTGTTAAAGTTGGTCCCAAGATGTTGGGATCTGGCCAAAGGCACAGTTATGATTTTGGCGTGTCAGGAAGCCTAAAAGCACCATCAGCTTGCTTACGCACTTGTCCCACAGGTACAGACTGACTTGTTGCTGGCACCATACCTCCAACATTAGTAGGCTTCTTGATTAGACTGAAAACCCCTTATATATAAGAATAAGGTAGTTTGGGTTTTTTTTATTTGTTTAGCTGGTTTTTTTTTGTTTGTTTGTTTACTTGTTTGTTTCAGTTGTTGTTTTTTTTTTTTAATTTGCTTTTTGGGTCACACCTGGCAATACACAGGGGTTACTCCTGGCTCTGCATTCAGGAAGAAATTACTCTTGGCTGTGCTCAGGGTATCATATGGGATGCTGAGAATCTAACCCGGGTCCACTTCGTGCAAGGCAAACCCCCTACCTGCTGTGCTATTGCTCCAGCCCCTGTTTAGCATTTCTTATTTATTTATTTATGAATTGGGGCCATACTTGACTGTGCTCAGGGCTTACTTCTAGCTTGATCACTCCCAGCAGGTTTTAGGGACCATATGAGGTGACAAGCATTGAGCCCAATTTGGGTGTGTGCAAGGCAAGTGTCCCACCCACTGAACTATCTTTTTGACCCATTTTATTTTGGAGGGGATGAGGGCATTGGGTCACACCTGCTGACACTCAGGGGTTACTCCTGGCTCTGCATTCAGGATTCACTGCTGGTGGTGCTCAGGGGAACCTATGGAATGTTGGGGACTAAACCTGGATCAACTGTGTGCCATACCACATTCAAAAGAACAAAAGCAACCAGTGCTGGCATGGATGTGGGAAAAAGAGACGCTCTTTCACTGTTGGTGGGTATGCTGACTGGTCCAGCCTTTCTGGAAAACAATATGGGCAGTCCTTCAAAAACTAGAAATTGAGCTTCCATATGACCCCACAATACCACTTCTGAGAATATATCTCGAGGATGCAAAAAGCACAGTCAAAATAACATCTGTACTTATATGTTCACTGCAGCACTGTTCACAATAGCTAAAATCTGGAAACTACCCGAGTGCCCTAAAACAGATGACTGGTTAAAGAAACTTTGGTACATCTACACAATGGAATACTGCAACACAGACACTGAAAGGTCATCATGTTGTTAAAAAGATGAAGTCATGAAATTTGCTTATAAATGGATAGACATGGAAAGTATCATACGAAGTGAAATGAGTCAGAAAGAAAGGGACAGACATAGAGGGACTGCACTCATTTGTGGGGTGTAGGGTAGCATCACATGAGGCTGACACCCAAGGACAGCAGATTCAAGGGCCAGGGGGATTGCCCCATAGCTGGAAGACTGCTTCATGAGCAGAGGGGAGAAGGCAGATGGAATAGAGAAGGTATCACTAAGAAAATGATGGCTGGAGGAACCAGTTGGGATGGGAGATGCATGCTGAAAGTAGATAGTGGACCAAACATGATGACCTTTCAGTGTCTGTGTTGCAAGCCATAATGCCCCAAAATAGAAAAAGAGTATGGGGAATATTGTCTGCCATGGAGGGAGGGGGAGGGAGGGAAAGGGGGGGTATACTGGGGATATTGGTGGTGGGGAATGTGAACTGGTGGAGGGATGGGTGTTTGATCATTCTGAGATTGTAACCCAAACATGAAAGCTTGTAACTATCTCACGGTGACTCAATCAAATAAAAAATAAATAAATAAAGAAAAAGTGTGTGCCAGGCAAGTGCCTTAGCTGCTGTACTATCTCTCCAGCACCATGCCAACATTTTTTGAACTTTATATTCACCTTAGTTTCAGAAGTTACTCAGAAGAGGGCAAGGGCAAAGGAGGTAATTAAAGTTCCTCTCTGTTCTCAGTCTTCATTCTTTGGTTTTGGGAACACACCATCAGTGCACGGGTTGTGGTCCCTCTAGGTGCGGGGGTGTTGCTGCTGGCGATGCTTGGGCTTAAGCCCTGACTCCCCCGTGCGGAGCACTCCAACCCTTTGAGCTGTTTCCCTCATCTTGCACTTCTCTTTAGTATAAGCTAATATAAAGAAGGTTTTCAACCCGTATGTATTAAAAGATGACAAGTGCCAAATGACAGGGTAGCTGTAAAACTAACAAATTCTATTCAAATAATAATTGAAGAAATTTAAACAGAGGAATTGTATTTTAAAAAAATTAACTTACTTGCTTCCTAACTTATTCTGGTGTGTTTAATCTTCAACTTAAATCGCTCTAGCACTTTCTCTTCTATTTATTTCCGTGAACCTTTACCCACCTTTTCCTCCATTATTGCAGAAAATTTCTTTAAAAATTACCTCTCCCGGAGACGCATCGATAGTACAGAGGGCTGAGTGTTTGCCTTGCACACGGCTGACCGGGGTTTGATGCTCGCCACCCCATATGGTTCCCTGAGCCTGCCAGGAGTAACCCCTGAGCACTGCCAGGTGTGGTCCCCAAACCAAAAATATTTAAAAATGAAACAGAAATTACCCACCCTCCTAAAAGCACCATCCAAGAGCCCTGGTTCAAGTTCTTGAAACACACCTTTGGTTTTTCCCTAGCCATTACTGCCTGCAAATACACAATGACACATCTCCCACACGTCCGCTTTTCCCTTTACTTACACTTCAGGCCAAGGCACTGCAATTGCCTCTTAATCTTTCCTCCTTATTAATGTGGCTTGTTCACTACTTCCTAACTCACAGCTTTCACCTCATCTCTCCTTGGTGCTTGCCATAGTGCATTTTTTAAAAAAAATAAAATGCTATCATTAATTATAAGATAAATCCAAGTTTCTTGGGGTATTACCCAGATCTCTGGCTACAATCTTTTCCTTCAGTTTCCTCCCTTACCTCATTGCACAACAATGCAGACATAGCTATGGATTAACTGCACCAACCCTGCACATTCCCATTTCTTCACTTCTCCAATATTTCCTAATTATTCAGAAATAATTAGTGCCTACCAATTCAATGCCGGCCCTGGCAAATGAAAGCTGAAAGAGTCATTCCTGTCATTTCAATTCTATTCAGAGTATATGCCATTCATAAAACTGAAGATCAACCTCTGCTGGGTGACAAGTGTGGTGTTGACGCATACGCTGGTCTTCCCAGCTGGACTATTTGCTGGTTCTGGAGAGAATTCATGTATTATTCATCCATATTCACGCCTCTGTTCTGAAACAGCATTAGGCTCAAAGGACACACTTATTAAATATGGAATGACGCCTGTGACCGTTACATACGGGGCATGACCTCAGCCAGTCATGGATTAACAAAATGTTTACATAGTCGTAAGGCTCATAATGAAAATTCACGTTTATTTTGCAGTACTAACTGCGAGGAGAGGGAGCGTACAGACTAAGACACAGTTGAACATGGAAATATGAGTGGAGTGACCAGTAAACCCAGGCGCTGGGGGCGGGGGACGGTGACGTCCGCTCTGATTACTGCGCCTTTCACTTCTCTCTCGGCTAACAGTGGCCCAACCTTTTAAAGGTTCTGATGGAGGGGGGCTGGAGCAACAGTACAATGAGCAGGTCACTTGTCTTGCACACGGCTGATCCAGGTTTGATCCCGCCACCCCCCACCCCTGAGTGCAGAGCCAGGAGTAAGCCCTGAAAACCACCAGATGTGGCCCCCAAACAAAAACTAATTAAAGATTCTGATGTTCAGCATTCACCAGTTCCTAAGTGGACATGCAAGACTACATTTGTATTAATTATTCATGACTTTCCTACCTTTACAAAAGATCTGGGATGGTTGAGAATTATCTACAAATGTGGAGACTCTAGGAAAAGAAAGTCAAGTGTATGGTCACTTGCACTGCTGATCCTGGAAACACTCCAAGATGACGAAACATAAAGGAGGTCCAGCCCTGCCTCAATCTGCACCTAATGTGTACCTGCCAGTGACTCCATGACAGATGCATGGCCCATGCTTCTGTACACTGACCCCCAGAATAGAGAAGTTAACTTCTGCAATATAAATTATGAACAAACATATTGGCAAAAGGTACTTACTGTGTAAAGTCTGAGATTAAGGGGTAAGGCATCTGTCTGACATAGAGCTGGCTGACCCAAATCTGATCTCCAGCACCACATGGTCCCCTGGAAACCACAGAGACTGACCCTCCTGGAGTACAGAGCAGGAAGAAGGTCCCAAACATGGCTAGAAGTGGTTCAAACTGTCCCTACAAATAGACGCTTCATGGAGAATGCTAATAATATTCCAAATTCACTTTACAGATTAACATTGAAACAAGGGGGGAGAGGGCTACTGGTTAATAATGAAACACACTCTTTTGAAGTCACCAGGCTAAGTCCTACTTCCAATTCTTAAAACGAAAGGTTAATTAATATGGTCTCTTAAACCAGGTTCAAGTTTTCAATTGTACTACAGCCTGTATAAGCTAAACAGCAAGACTAGATTCTGTTATCTGCTTATTATATTTCACATACATGCAGTGAAAGGCTTAATTTTTTTTTTTTTAATTTAGGGGCAAGGGGGATAGTGGGAAGGTCCAGAAATCGTGTTTTAAATGTGGAGCCCAGGTTCACACCCAGCACCAATATGGTACCTCCAAGAACTGCCAGGTATGCCTCCAAACAAAATAAAACAAAATGAAATTATGCCAGATGTGGTTCCATGGTAAACACTTGCCTTGCGTGTGTAAGGCCCTGGGTTCAGTTCACAGCACCACCTTCCCCCCAAACGTTTTTTGAGCTAATGACACTGACTATCCATCTTCATAACCTCTGATCTGAGTGATAATAATCTGATGATATTCATCCTTCTGTCTCCTAGTTGCCAGAAACTACCCTCTTGGAACAGTCGCAAATCAGACACATCCTCCTAACAGTCAGAGAAGGATTAAACAGAACACAAAAGACTACAGGTTTGATTCAGAAAGTATTCCCCACTGGGAATACTGTGAGAGAACAAACTGGAGGGATTTAAGGCAGTACAAGGAGACTAGACAAGAGGAAGGAAAAATAAAACCCAAAAAACAAAAACAGACAAAAACCTGAGGAGTGGGAAGGACAGCCCAAGTGGCAGAGCATGTGCCTGGCTGGTGCTGATGCTGGGTTCCATCCCTAACACCAATGACCCCCTAAGCAGCTCTCCTGGCAGCAGGTACTGGACATGGCCTCGAGGCCCTCAGCACTTCTACTGCCCTCATGATCCGAGAACTGGCCCCCATAAAAGAAAAAAGAATCTGGGACTGAAGAGAGTGCAGCAGGAGTGGGGTCACCTTGCAGCCGGCAGCCCTAAGTTTGATCCCCAGCACCCCATAAGGTCCCCAAAGCCCTACCAAGAATAATCCCTGAGCACAGAGTCAGGAGTAAAGCCTGAGCACTGCTGGGTGTGGCCCGAAAGCCAAAACCTCAAACAAATAAAAATCTGATAAATGTTACCATAAGTAAGTTGCAAGAAAAATAAATAAATAAAAGCAAACCAAAGGATCACAGGACAGATTCTAGTCTTCACCATCACCGATCCTACCGAAACAACAACTGCTAAGGATTTATCCAGAACAAGATTCTGGCACTGTACTTATTAAATTGCTGTAACACTTAGGACAACAAAATGTGTCTCAAGCACAGTGTCTGGATACCTCAGTGAGTGGGCACTTGGGGGGTGGGTAGATCTGAGGGTCTTGGATGGTAGAAAGGTCAAGAAGGAAGACAGGAGAGAGGTAACTGTAAATGTGAAGGGCTCATTCATCAGAAGTACAGGAGCGGGACAGAAGTGCTGCGGGGGGGAGGGGGGTTCAAGAACTTTTAAAAATCTAGTAAACCAGACTAGCTTTGGAGGCAAAATCAACTAGAGGAGAAGGCAGATACAATCCACCTAGCTCAAGTCACATTTGCAGCCAAAGGAAATGCAGCCTTCCATTTATTCCCTGCCAAGTCGGAAAGCCAGAACTACAGACGGACCAGTCCGTCACCCAGGAATCCAAGAAATTATCTGTAACGAACACCTCTAGCAGGAAAGGGGCTGGAAACAGCCACGTTTCCGCCAAGCGCTCAGTCGCGGCCACGCAACTCCTCTGCGAAGTGTGGCCACCCCCGCCCCACCGGACACAACCCGGTGCGTGCTCAGCTCGCAAACTTCCTCCCGGCCCGGGCCGGGCCGGGCACGGTAGGGGTGGTGGTGGTGGGGGGGGCGGTAAAAGCAAAGGGGGATCCCTTCCAGACCACAAGGTGGACGGGACAGATGGCCGCGACCCCCACGGGCCCCGCGAGGCGCCGGCAGACGCCACAAGGTCACCGCCCTTTGCACAATCCGTGCCCAGACGGTCTGAGCTCGCGTCCGTCTCGTGACTCCGGAGCGGGGCAGCGCCTTGGCCCCGGAGGGTCGCAGGGAGGAGCGGGGAAGTGGGGCCCCGGGCCCTGCGGCTGCAGGGGGAGGAAGAGGAGGGGGGCTGGGTCGGGCAGGTCCCGTGCCGGAACGGTCCCCAGAGACCCGGGACGAGCGTGGCCAGTCCCCGCCCACGTCCCCGGAGCAGCACCTGCACGGCCCGAGCGGACCTGGCCAGGGCTCCCCTCCGCCGACACACCTGGGCAAGGGGGCGGGGCGCCCCAAAGCACCCTCCCCCGAGCCCCCCGGCTCCGCCCCGCGGGGGATCGGCCCTCTCTCAGGCGGACCCCGACGTGTCCGGGGAGGGAAGATACTGACCTCCGGGAGATCCTGGCCCTCCGGCCCCTTGGGCAAGCCCATGGTCCGATGGCACAGGCGTGCAGCAGCCGCCGAGCCCGCGGAGCCCCGGGAGGAAGCTGTCCCCGGCCGCTAAGCTGCTACCGGGGTGGAGTGCAAAGCGGAAACTTCCTCCTCCTCCTCCTCCTCCTCCTCCTCCTCCTCCTCCTCCTCCTCCTCCTCCTGCGCCGCCGCCGCCGTGCCGCCGCTGCTGCCGCCGCCGCCGCCGCCGGCCCGGCCCGCCGCGGCCACACGGAGCATGCGCGCAACCGAGAGAGCGCAGGGCGACTGCGCGTGCGCGGGGCGGGAGGCGGGGGCCGGCCCCGGGCGAGACCGGAACCGCCGGGCTCGGGAGAATGTCCCTGAGCAGCTTCTGCAGCCCTGGTGATGTCCAGGGCAGTGGCGCGCCGGAGTTCCGAAGAATCAGAGGGACGTCTTCCTGCTGCCTCCCTCTGGGCTGGTCTCGGCGTTGGATGCCCCCGGAGGAGCCGCACTCCGAAGTGCTCCTCGCAGACCCAGCGCAGATGAACTTGGGAGCTCCGGGCTTACACCTGGTGCTAGGAATTGCGTGTTCTGACTCACGCACACTCGGGCAGACTTCTTGATGTAGGACGTGCAAGCGAGAAAGGATTCTTTTTTAAAAAATTTTTTCTTTAGTCACCATGAAATTACAAAATTATTTTAGATTAGGTTTCAGGCATACAATTTTACAACACCGATCCTTTCACCAGTATACATTTCCCTCCACCAATATCCTCACCCCTACCCCATCCCCATTTGCCTCCTCTCATCAATCTGCTTCTATCTGAGAATATATATACTACATATGTATGTATAATAAACATACACAAGTTTATATATAAACATATATATGCTTTTGCATTTTTACAGTGCTGTTACTGATAGGATTTCACACATAACACTGGACCACCTGAGGAAGGATTCTTCATACCTGCCCTCCCTCCTAGGGCCTATATATATGTGTGTGTGTGTGTATGTATATGGCCTATATATATACACATATATGTAGCCTGTAAATATATGGTCTCTCTCTACATATATGACCTATATATATATATGGCACATATATATACATATGGAGGTTTAATGAATTTCTCAGAAAACCGTTCTCTCGTCCTCTGGCTCAGGGCATGGCCCCACCCCACCCCCATTCCACTATGCATAAATATTCTCCATAGAGATTAATTTTCTCATTTATGGTCTTATTTATTGTGCTTTATTGACTACCTGTGTCATTGTTTTTTTTTGCACTCACTAAACATCCTCAACATTTTCCTTTTAAAGTCCTTATCTGAGAGGTTATAGAGTGATTTTGTACTGGTTGAATCTTCCAGGCTACTTTCTTTATTCACAAAGCCTGGTGGGGTTCTCTACTGCTTCGCTAGTGTGACTGTGGCAGTAAGTCTACGTCACCACTGATGCTCCCCTACTCCCTCCAGAGAGCTCTCTGGGAGTAACACTACTCCGGGCCTTGCTCTCGTCCTTCCCTGTCAAAGCTGTCCCCACCAAATTTGTTGTTACTAACTAGTCGTTGAGAGTGTTATGTGAGGGTTCCAGGAAGACTTTCAGTGTTACTGACCCTGCCACTACTTCAGCTGTAATCCCATATGGTTCCCAGAACCTGCTGGGAGTGATCCCTGAATGCAGAGCCAGGAGTAACCTCTGAGATTTGCCAGGTGTGGCTCCAAACCCAATAATAATAACAATAGTAGTAACAATCTACTGTTCTATGATTTCTTACTGCCATAGCTACCTTTGTGTATTTTTGTAGGAAGAGGTGACTGGAGCTAGGATTAAGCTAACATCAGAACAGTGTGGTTAGGGTAACTGAATTGCTCCAGAGTGAGAACTCAGCACAGAAGTCCAACATATGTCCACCACCGGACATGAAGGAGTGAAATACTGAAGTTTCTGGGAGACATGCAGGGGGCCAAGATGGCAACTTTGTGCAGGCTTTCTCTGACAGTCTGGGATTTGGGGGGCAGATGGGTGGCCTGCAAGGCATTTGGCAAAGCCTCAGCTTTTCTAACCAGCTCCTTGAAGAAAGGCCTCCTATTCTCTCTTTTACCTGGCATTGTCCTTCCCACAGTAAGAAACAGACACCTGTTAAGTATCTCCACTAATACTAAAGACCAGTCTGTCCTGCTCTGCTCATCTGGCACAGAGGTGTGTGATGCTCTTCTAAGTGTAATATTTTAAGAATCTCACAAGTACTTTCCTTTCCTGGGCAGAAGGGTGTCACAGTAAGGAGCTTCCTGGTAGGATTATCTTTATCCTGTATGAAGATTTTTTTTTATAAAGTCCCCGTCACGTTCTTAATTGTCCCAGCAGCATTTCTACTCTGGCTTTTACTTAACCAAAGGAAATTATGAAGTCTTGAGGCAGGAAGAAAACTTAGAAAACATCTAGTACAACACTAGGCTTTTAGGAAAGTAGACTTACCCCATTTAGATTACATACCATGTTAGTGGAAGTTTAGGATCAAGACCCAAATTTCTGAGTCCCATTGTCCTTTCATTAATTCATCTTCCATCCAAGATATTCTTTGTTAATAATTCTCAAAATTTTTTCTATGTTAGTATATCTC